>NC_140967.1:27963627-27981127 GCF_056783735.1 Eptatretus burgeri | reverse complement strand
GTTGAGGTATCCAGTATTTTAGGCCGTACTCCTTCATTGCATTGGAATTTTTTTAATACATGTCCCATTGTGTGACATCTTTTAAATGTAATTACATAATAATTATGTGTTCTTCTTTCGGCTGCTCCCGTTAGGGGTCGCCACAGCGGATGATCCGTTATGATCCGCATACTGATTTGGCACAGGTTTTACGCCGGATGCCTTTCCTGACGCAACCCTGGTCGCCTCTTATGACACAGGGATAAGGATTGGGTTTCGCCATGATTCCGGGCTGCCATACACCCTCTCATCGCACGGCCCAGTGCAGAACTCCCGTCCTCAAGCGATCCTCCAACCCAAGCCTCCGAGTAGCCGGATTACAGGCGCACGCCACTATGCCCGGTCTTTTAACTGTAATATATATATATATATATATATATATATATATATATATATATATATATATGATAATTGCGTGTACATATTAAATGTATTGTATTGTCTTCAATCTCTCCATCAAGTAGGTAACGGGGTATCACACTTGTACCTAGGAGTTGTCAAGTCTGGGTTTGATGCTTGACCCAACTATCTATCCATCCATCGGGACCAGACTCTGTGCAGCGTGTTGGTGCTGCCTACCCAGGTCAAAAAACCAGTAAAGACCAGTAGCTTACTGGTCAACTGGTACCAGTTGAAAACCAGTAGCCAACTGGTACCAGTAAAGCCAGTTGGTTTCTTACTGGTTTTAATATGGAAATTGGAATAGAGTGATATATTACCAGTTGAAATACAATTGTATTTAACTAACTGGTATCAACTGGGACCAGTACATTGTAACTGGTATCAACTGGGAAACCAGTACATTGCAACTGGTATCAACTGGGACCAGTACATTGCAACTGGTATCAACTGGAACCAGTAAGACTTTAACTGGTACAAATATGAGCTACTGGTTTTTTCAACTGGGAAATTGGAATTCTGACTGAATTTAACTGGTACCAGTTGAAACCAATAGAGACCAGTTAAAGACCAATTAGAACCAATAGAGACCAGTTGAAAATGTGTACTGGTTTTAACTGGTTTTTCGACCTGGGTAAGCAGTCTCTTTGGCTATTGGGTACAATCCTGGACAGGTCGCCACTCCAACACAGGATACCAGCAAGCTGGCACTCATTTTGCCGACCTCGGAAGGATGACAGGCAGAGTCAACCCCACCTGGTATTAATTCAACAGCCAAGTGAGATTTGAACTCAGGATCCTAGGATCCCAAGCCCACCATCCTAACCATTAAACCAACATCAGGCATGACCCAACGATAAGCTGTTGGATGCTGCTTCACAGGCAGGGCATTGCATCGCAATGTCCGCCGTCCCACAGGTGGACGTTAAACAGGGTGTACCGTCTGCTAGAATTAGTTGGTGGTCATTAAAGATTCCACGTTGTCTTTCACAAATAGTCGGTAAATTCTCGCTGGTACCATGAACACATTACAAGTTCCTGCCCTGACTACTGCTGGGAAGGCAAAGGCAAACCACCAAGTGTAATCCTTGCTGTGGAGCTGCTTCGGCAGCACTGAACCTTTCTTCGACCAGAGCACCACAGAATGAGATACTAAATCTATCTGGAATGATAAATGGAGTTGGAATGATATAATGAGATTTATGCATGATTCTTTCTCTTTTAAACTTTCTTCTGTATAATGAAGTCGTTAACTCCGATCTTATCGTGCGTATTGTTTGATATTTTGGCATTATCCAAAGGACTAATTGATCAATCACATAAATGATAAGAAATGCACATCCGTGAGACTGTGAATTAAGCAACTTGTAGTATTCATGATATCATTGCACATTATTCATTAACATGTTTAATGGATCAACAAGATTTTATATAGGCTGTGTAAGATCTGTAATCAGAAAGGTACAGGTAACCAGGTACATATTCCATAGTGATACAGAATTAATTTTGAAATGCAGGTATTAAATATAAAATACAAGGAAGAGATCAATTGAAAACAAGTTTGTGGAAACCAATCGAGTTTAATTCTTTTTTTTTTTTAAAAGCCCAAAACATTTTTGAAAATGCAAACTTAAAAATTTGGAAAATAATCCTGCATCTCATTTTCCATGGCTTTGTATACATATTTTTCTTCCAAGATTTTCATTGTGCTCCAATAATAAGCAAATGTGAAAAAAGTATACCTGATAATGACAATGTTCACAGTTTTTATCCAGGCGAGGAATGAGGGTTGAAATGGAAAACACGTCGCAGATTAAACCATCAACCAAGGCCATTAAGCTTGATTTGTCATCAGGCTCCAGTGATGGTTTAAACACCAAAAGTGGAGGCTCCAGCTCCAGTGTAAGCTCCAGAAATGGCTGTGTACACATCACTGGATCTTCGAACAAAAATGGGGAGAGAAAAAGAAGGTAAATGTAAAACAATTCACTGTTTGAAGTTTAGGATTCCGATATTGGATATATGAAGCATGGAGCCAAGTGAACATTTTACGAAATTATCGAGTCAAAGCTTGCCTTACTTGGGTAAGTTTTTCAGATCTACAAGAATGGAGTAACAAACGATATACAGTACCAGTATTGTTGAGCAGGAACCTCAAAGAGCACTCAATGGCAGCGAAAATGCCATCTGCAACCAGCTCATCGATGTGACGCACATACATTTTCCAGGCCTCTGGATTCTTGTCTGCCTCAAGCAAAGTTTGGTTTTCCTGTCAAGCAGAATTATGTGAAATATCAAAACTGACCAAGCAATGCCACTGTTATTTTCGATATTCAAACTTTACCAAAGCTGCATCAAAACAAGCAAAATTGTACAACTAAAGCCTTACTTTTCGATTAAAAAAAAATTGTTATGGCATTTTTAGGTAGCGCTACATTTTGGAAGAATTTCAGCATTCATCTTATTTACACTGAAGACATTAAGAGTCAACCACAGTGTGTGCACTGAAATCACCTGTTGACCAACTTAGGCAGAGCATGAGGATTACACATCTCTGAAGGCATTTTACAAATACTGACATCACAATAGTAATATGGTAATTCTCCTGAGACGAGCTTGTTTTTCAGTATTTAAAATCCAAATCCTTAAGACTGCACCTGCAGTTGGATTTGAACCTTCAACCTTGCTAGTATGCCAGTCCGATGTCATCACTCCGTCACCGTCATACCCACTTCAATTATTATATCAATTTAACGAACTGGGTGATTTTCTCCAATTAAGAGTATGCATGATGTTGCTATATGCACTATATTTCAAAAATAAAATAAAGAGCTTCACCAGATGGTAACCGAGTGCTGAGCACAATTGAATGATGCCCTGGAGGTTGTGCATTCAAAGTAAGCTCAAAGAAACACTATTAACGATTTCAAGTCCAAGCTTTAATTCTGTTAAATTGATCTAAGGCTCAGGGAGGAACCTGTACATATAACATAATAAGGGCAAAGAGATTAGGAGACATCAGTGTACTTTTACGTGACTTACAAGGACCTTAGTTGGCAATGCATAAATATACAAAGCACATAAGGAATTGAACCTGGCATCTCAACACCATCAGATAAGTGCTCAGATGGGAACATTGTGGCGAACTCAGTTTCTGGAGATCAAGCTAATATCAAGAGAATTATCACATCACTGTGGGATTACCAGTACCAGCTGGCTCATAACCACTTTCAGGGAGGTGGTAATCTGCTGTAGACTATGGATGATGCGAGTCGATACATTGTGGTCAACTCAAAATGCAATCAAGGAGTCTTGGGACAGGCACTAAAATGCTACACATGAAAAACCTATGTTGCTCAAAATTGTAAATATAAGACAAAACCAACCAAGAACCGAAGAAAGTAAAAACAATCAGTGTAAAATTTAAATAACCCATGTTTTCCCTCGCCATTCACAAAACTATTATGTAACATACATATATATATATATATATATATATATATATATATATATATATATATATATATATATATATATATATATATATATATATATATCTATGTTACAGGGTGGCCTAAAGGTACGCACATTCATCTCTTACCTGTCTAGACTGGGTTGTTGCCCTAACCTTAACCGAACGTCAGGCCTGGCCAGCCGGTTTGTGAAACACTTAAGCCAAACTTCCCCTGGCCAACCGCGCTAGAACATTGTCATAATTGTGGCCGTTAAATAATAATAAGAGTTGGCTCAAATGATAGGGTGAATAGCACAGAATGTTTGTGAAGTACAACATGTTGTCTTTTGATAGAATCCATCAGTGAAGCGACAGGTAAAAATGCCTAGTATGTATATGTATATGTATATATATATATATATATATATATATATATATATATATATATATATATATATATATATATATATATATATATATATATATATATATATATATATATATTTCAACAGAGAAGAGTGAACCAGAGTTTGATATGAGTGTGAGACCAACTTCATATCCATCACCTTGAGGAGCATATGCAGCGTACGCCCGGTGTGTGCCATGAGCGTCTGCCATTTCTCAAGCTGTTGTTCACGATCAGCCAAGCTAAGAAGGCTCTCATGTTTGCCCTCGGGGCGATTGAATACCGGTGAAAGCCACGAGCCCATGGTAGTGCGCATCACTTCCACATTGCTCCTGGATCTGTACAAGCAACTTTGCAAGTCTTGGACCCTCTGCTTCAAATCCTGTATGTATTCCCACACACCTGGCCATGCAAGATAATAATGGAGAAAATGTATTATTGCTTCTGATTTTCCTCAGATTTCTGAGCTCATTTAAGATTTATGATTCTTACAGGCAACTTTTGCTGCATCATACCTCTCTACCTTATGGACTTTTCAAAAAACACTACACATATTCCATAACATCATAATATGCTAACGATTACAAAAAAAATTTCATCGGATATTTGTTCAGAATCACTTAAAAAAAAAAAAACAAGATTACGTGTGAAAAAATATTTTCCTATCTCTCCACAAGGCATCAATGTGTGCGCCGTCCATCGGATCAGTGCCGGATTAACCCTCGGCTGGCCCTAAGGCACATTTTGAAATTTTAAAGAATGGCCTTAAAATTTTTAATTAGATCTCGGGCTCATGGAAATGGACCCCAGACAAAAGATGAACTGATTCAAGAACAAAACATTTAATGTGAAAAGAAAATCGTTTATTTAATCCCTCTATACAATTTGCAGTGTATGAATATCTGCATGACAAAACACGTACTGATTTGGCACTTTGCTTTACAGTTTACTAGACCTTAGATTACAACCTTGTGCGCTTTTACAACTGCAAACTCTTCAATTACGGAACTGAAGTCCAGTTCTCAGAGCAAATCATTTTCAAGGCAGAAAAGGGCCAACGCACCAAGACGCTGTTGATGCATGGTAGAACGCTTCACATCTTTGATTCTCCTTACCTGTGAAAATGAGCATTCTCCTGAACAATTGGTGGCCATCAGTGCTAAGTATATTCGGAGAGCCACTTCAGTGTTTGGAAAGGCTGCATTAACTCCAGTGGTGTGCAGCAGCGCAAACATATGCTGTGCACATCCTATTGAGGGGGAACTTGAGGGCAGTTTGTTTTTATACCAGCAAATGAACTGATGGAACTCTGATGCAAAATCAGTATTCAGATCCTTGTGATACACACTGACAAGCCCTGTAATAGCAGTGTTGATATCCTCGTCGGTCATAGAGTCAAACTCTGTCAGAACGCCAAACCGCTGCAGCACTACAGAATACGCCTCTATGCGTTTCTGCAATGCACTTCACAGTTGGTCAATGATGACATAAAATGTATTAACTTTGAATTTTTGTTGGCCCGTCATCCCTTCTGTGGCATCAGTCGCATTTCCATCATTGTCACGCTTCTTACGCTTGGGCATTCGCCGACTTTCAGATTTGTAAGTGCTGTTGCCGCAGCGATCACATGCTTGTTGCTCATTGAAATGAAAATTTTCTCTGCGCACATGTAAAAACTCATTCACACTCTTCAGCAGACAAATAGCCGGTGTTAATTCTACGGTTGCACTTTGCAACAACTTGCTGCAGCAGTTGAAGCACTGCAAAATATCATTCCAAAGTTCACACATCAGGGCAACTTCTATGGTGCCCATCTGTTCTGCCAAAGAATCCGCCTCATTTCGTGTCTCCCTGTTCTGATTTTTATCTGCAGAGATCTCTTCGAGAGCACTCTGGAACTGGCGGTAACCGCGGAACAGAGCTTCAGTGGCATCAGCTCGGACAGACCACCGGGTATCCGATGGGTGTTTCGGAACAAGGCACCCAGGTTGCTGTTCCACATGGGTCTGCAGGACACCCCAATGATGCGTGGACGCCACAAAGAACGCATACAGGCGCTGCAAAAACCCAAAAAATGAAACCGCTTCAATGCAGCAATCCACTGCGGACTGACCAACTAGGTTCAAAGAGTGACCTACACAGGGAATGTAATCAACCAAACTGTTCTTGTTCTTCAAAATTTGCTGCATACCATTGTACTTGCCAGACATATTACTGGCATTGTCATACATCTGACCGTGGCAATTGTCAAAGTCGATATCATGGTTCTTCAAGTATTGGAGAAGAGTATCAGCAAGATTCTGACCTGTATGACTACAGATACTAATGAGCGTGAGGAAACGCTAGACAGCCTTGTGATCCGTCACGTTGACGTAGCGGAGGATGATAGTGAGCTGGTCCGTATGGGCAATGTCTGGTGTGGAGTCCACTGAAACTGAGAAATACCGCGACTTCCAAATCTCATCCTTGATGCAACCAAGTACTTGCTTGCCCATCATAGCAATTAATTATTCGCAGATTGCTTTTGACAAATAAGACGTGTGACCGCGACCCCGATTGGCATGGTAATGGATGTGCTGGGACAAAAACGGATCAAAGTGGCCAATCAACTCCAAAATGCCCAAGTAATTACCATTGCTGCTGGAGCCAACAATTTCGTTACTGCCTCGAAACGACTGACCCCACTCGCAAAGAAAAGTAATTGTGGCAACACATTTTTCCAATAGCTGCGCTGCTCCAGCATGTTTTGATGCAATTGCTTATCAACTCGACCGGCATCAGCACTCCGCTGACAAAATGTTAGAACTGATTCTATGTGCTTTGGGCTGATTTCATGGGCCTTCAAGTACTGAGCCGTATCCTTCCAATCAGTAAATCCCGAGCCAGAAAGCTGTGCACCTCTGTCAGAGGAAAACAGAGAGCACAGAAACAGAAAACGCAAGCTTTGGCAAGAGAATAAACCAACCAATCACGACCAGCTACCTCCCCATTTGGCAAAACCCGTTTGAAGGCACTGGCATTAAGAAGGCGATTCACCCCAGAGTATTCGCGCTTCGTTTCTGGAGAACTGTCATCCAAGTTCCGAAAATGGTCAGTGCCCAAGCTGATGCACACATGGCGCAGTTTGTCTGTGATGTTACCAAACAACCCGACATCGTTGGGAATCAGTGGAGTCGATACTGAAGCAGCTTCGCCCCGAGTGCCACCATCGGCTGTCGGCCTGTCTTCGACGGGATCAACTGCGGGGGATGTTGAAGGGGAGTCCTTAGTTGAATCTATATCATCATCATCACCACCAACACCAGCATCTTTCTACACCACATGGAAAAACGATGTCAATTTATGAGTCTTGTTGAGTAGTTGATCCTCCTTATGCTTCTTTTTCTGCGACTCCTGAGCTCACTCCCAGCCACCTCACACAACGTCCTGACATAACGGTGGATTGAATCTGCAAATAGAACATCAGATGTACAAGTTTTAAAAGCTTTTATTATAAAATACAAACCACATTGAACACGAAACAGTGTTTACCTCACCTCCGACCGCGTGTCTAATGGCGACCGTGTCGAGTCGGAGGCGGGGCGGGGAAGATGCCCGCTCCCTGCCGATTGGCTAAGGAGGGACGCCGTGCCTTCGCTAGACTCCGCCCACGCGCGCGCCTGCTGACTGACGTGCGCACGAAGAATGCCGCGAGCGTCATGACGTCAGGAGGGACGTGAATATGGCGTTGTTGTTGTTGTTGCTGCTGCTGTTGTTGTTGTTGTTGTTGCAGGAGATGGGGTATTCCAATAACTTATCGCAGCGAATTTACACTTATTCACCCATGAGACCAGGAGGAGGAAGCTATCTATAAAACACGTACTTACCGAGATAACTGAGCTAAAGGAACCTGTATGTTGTGTGCAATAGATTTCCAAATTCGTAACAATATTACGAGACCAATAAGAATTGTATGTAAAAAAAAAAAAAAAGTTGCCTAAATTTTTGTGGCCCGAATTTTTGGCTGGCCCTCAGGCACAACATGCCTTGTGTGCCTAATGGTTAATCCGGCTCTGCATCGGATGGACGTTAAACATGGCATCCCATCTGCCATCATTAGTTGGTGGAAGATATAGAGCCCATGCTGTCTTTTGTAAAGAATAGGCAAGCTATCTCTGGCACCCTGAACAAATTCCAAATTCCTGCTCTAACCTACAGAGGGAACTGCATCAGCGGCACCGCCACGCTCCCAGCAATGATGCAACCAGTGCGGGAGCAATTTTAGCCACAGGAAACTATAACTTAATACAAGTTGTTTATTCAGTAAAATACAAGAAACTCCTGTGTATAGAAGGAAGGCCCCAACTTGCTACATAGTTACAAGCTGAAGACTTAAGACTACACAAAGAATATTGAGTGTATACATACAATTTTCACCAAGGTATCAGATGGAACATTGTGGACTTCAAATTTGCTACATAGAGGGGTTTTGGTTTGTTTTGGAGTTTGTTTACAGCCCCGGGATGGGGTGGGAAATAGGAGAGAGTCATGTTTTGCCCTGCTGACTAAGATGGTCACCGGATCGATATAGTTTTACAAGGTTGTTTACGACTAAATTAAAGAAATGTGTGTATTCTGCTCTTTACTAGCTTTCTCAGCATGTATATTTATTAAATTATTTCTCAAAAGCACTAAATTAAGTTACTTTTACATTTTTACATTATTATAAATTCAATTCATAATTCAGTTTCCACACCAGCATCCCCAGACTTGTCATATGTCTGGTTGTAATCAAGAAATAATTACTCGGAGAAGGCAGATGCTTTGAGAACATGTCTATCGACTGTTGATATCGACACCGACCAAATTAAGTTGTCTTCTAATGTTCTTTTGAGGGTCTATTGAGGGATCGATGCCACTTCAACAATCAACACCCTGGTCAGATGCTGTTTATCTTCTTGCTGTAAAGTGCTTGCTTAAATTACCAAGAATCCACAATGGTGCTGTGCTCAAAAGGATTCCTGATGTGATCATTTTTGTGATTGCAAATTTTAATACAGATGATGTAGATGATTTAATACAGCCGCTATCAACCTTACAATCGGCCCACCATGAAAGGCTATGTCAGAGTACTACGATGTTCTCCATTTGTGGATGTAGATTTAATTATCACCTTTACATCGTTTAATACTGCCACTAAATCTCCTTATTACCTTCTCATTCTGCGAAAGGTTATGTTTTGGTCGGCGTGTATTTATTTATTTGTTTATTTATTTATTTGTAATCTTGTGATTCGTATAACTCAAAAAGTATGAAACAGAATTGCATGAAATTTGGTGGGATGATTGGTTATTAGACAGGAAGCATTCGATTAGATTTTGGGATCGTTCGGGTCAAAGGTCAAGGTCAAGGTCAAGGTCACGAAAAGGTCAAAATCGTCTTTTTACGATAACACGGTCAATTTTTATTCAATTTGCATGCAACTAACGCCAAAATGTTCAGAATTCAACACCTCATCTTGTGATATGCAATATGACACAATGACGCCCATACTCTTGTTACCGGTTAGGGGTCAAAGGTCAGGGGGGTCACAACCTTGAAAAATATGTGGTTTGTGTCATAAGACCATTCATATGAAACCAGTTCCCCACACTCATACCAAGAACAAAAAAGTAGTGGCAGCGAAGGTATGCGCTCTATGAGTGCCCGTTCTAGTTACTGTAAGTGAAATTGCAGAAGTGGATGCATACAAACCGAATGTCTTTCCAATCTGGGCATTGTCACAAAGTATCTGAGAAGGAAATCCAATCTGTGCACAAGTCAGCATCATAGTGGATGTGCAATCTACTCATTATTTAATTTTAAGGACTTAAAATACAATTAATGTGTTAATTTGGTATTCTTATTTCTTCATTCGGCCTTCGTCCATTCCAAATCCATATGAAACTGCATGCAGTGATCATCCAATAATCAATTCCTTGTTATCCCCCACAAGTGTATGTTCAATCATCTCTTCCACCCCTTTGTCCCCATTTCTCTCATTTTGACCCCTCTGTAGGTTTGTTGACCTTTAATGACCTCTTTTTGGTTTTTTTTTTTAATCACTTAATTGGAAGCAACAATTTTCGGCATTTCTGCCTGCAACCACAAGTCTAATTCCTGGTCCGAAGAAGGTACGTTTCGGTGATGATGTTGGTGGCTGTAGGTACTTGGACATTTACAAAACAAACAAAAAAAAAAGCAAAACGAGGAAAGATAATGATTTTGGCTATGATGATATGGACAACATAGCACATGCATAGATAAACATACCTACCTACACTCTTCCAGGTAATGTTGTTCAAACCATTCTCGAGGCTGTGTTCCAGTGCTTCAAGGCATCCTTGCACCAGTGGCCGTTCTACTGTAAGAAGTGTGCCAAGTATATCGTTGTATCCATTTGCTAGTTCACTCAGCACCGCGATCCACAATCGGTAAGTCTCTCGCCGCTCATAAATTTCTTGGGCCAATGCTGGTACAGGATCAGGCTGCAGGGCCTGCAGGTAGTGCGTTTCTCGTAGAACAGTCATCAACTGCAAGAGGTACAATAACCTTTCATTGTGACAGGCCTCTGAAAATATATTTTAAAAATAGTTTACTTTTCAATGCATGACAAAAGCTAAAACAAAGCTGGTCAAGGAGGGTGGTGGGGGAGGGGTAAGGGCCACCTCAGTTGTTCATTTTCTCATTCCTTCCTATTTATGTCCCTTTAACGAAGGGCCAAATTTCCAGATGACGATGGAATTGTATGAAATAGTTCAAAATTTTGAAATCTCATGAAGTGGAATTAAGATATATACCAATAATTTGGAAAGTTACCACCAGCTCACGAGGTGCTAGCACCACCCGCTAGCAATAATGCTGTACATGCAGAAGGAAAAGGTTTGAATTACTAGAACAGTGCTCATGGAAACATTTCAGAGTATAAATGTGTTTATGTACTTCAAAAACAAATAGACAGTTTGTAAAGGACCATTGTACTATTGTAGAATTGACTCGCAAGGCACAAGCATAAATAGGCAGCTCATAACAGTAAGCAGTTAATGAATAAAGGTCTGCTCATACATCTCACTGGCAAATATTTCACAGACACAACAACAATACAACACCGAGAAGAGGAAAAGGAAGAATAAGCATTAAAAGATCATTTCCCAATTTTTGTAGGTGGTTGGTCGAATGATGGCGTTCCTCAACTGGATCTATCCATTGCATCAATTTCACGCCAACTCAAACATTCCATATCATTCTTGACGTTTTCAATCCTTGCCTTTTTAGGACACTTTCTTTGCTTTCTTCCATCTACCACGAGCATTCTTGCTTTCTTCACAGCTTCATCTTCTGACCTTCGTTGTACATGACCACGTCCACCAAGTCTCCTCTTCCTAAGTTCCTCTTCACTAGTATTGATTTTAAATCTATTCCTGAATTCTCAGCTCAGAATTATTTCTTTAAGATACAATACATTTAGCTATCACATCATTCTCATCTCCGTTATTTCCATTCTCTCCTCAAATCAGAGCTTGCGACAAGGCTGAACATCTTACCTCAATGCTTGCTTGCTGCCAAAGCTCAGGTACCCAACCCACCCCTCTCTGTCTCCACTTATACCCTCATACCCAATGCTTCAAAAGAATGAAACCTTTTCCAACAAAAAGGGAGGGAAGGTTCTGGCCAGTCTTGACTCTGGACTTCGGGTAGACAACTGGGCTTACGGTATCAAACTAACATTTCGGGTTTCAGCCGCTACTCCACAACCCTCAAACCCATCCAGGTGCAATCAAGTGAGTCTTACAGAAAAAAAATCTGCAAGAATTCACTTCTCCTTAGAGAGATAGATAAAGAAAGAGAGGAATAAAAAGTAAAACAGATTAAAGAGGAGAAAAGGCAAGAATTAGAATGAATAAAGAGAATTGTGAAAAAATTAGAAAGAAGTATGAAAGAAACAAAGAACAAAGATGTCAGGAAGAACCTGAATAGATAGATTTCAGCAGTAACTCCCCAGGCTCAAATGCATCAACATGCACAAGCTCCCAGAGGTCCATCAGCAGGGAAGCGCAGTCCACACATATTATCCATAAGGTATTGATAAATGAACGGGAAAGAACCTCGAAGCTGAAGTTGATAGATAGAAAGCCACTGATAGTGTCTCGCTGCAGAAGAGGTTTTGAGAGATGACACTGAGACATCTTTGTCACGGAGCATGCCCACTGAGAATAGAGTCGTTCCTTGTAGCTGACGAGTATAAACAAGGGGTAGGAGATGGTAATATTAAACAGGAATCTTGTTTGGAAAGAAATGCTGAGACAAACTGTATTCAAACATTCGTCATCAAAATAAGTGTGTATTCTGTACAATGTTTCCACTCATCAAGATCTAATTGATGAATATCTCACCTCACCAACAGCCCAAAGAGATGCTTATATTTGAAGATGACTTCAGAAGCATCTTCAGATTCGAGACACCTATCATGTCAAAACAAAAACAGCAAACACTTCTTAAACTTCCTGTCATTTAAATAAACAAGATGCTGCTATTGTAGATATCATTTACTCTTGCTTTTTGCTTAATTTCTAGCACATAGATTTTTAGCTTTATTGTGATTCCAAGGAAAAACTTCGTACTGAGTGTATTATGGGGGGGTTAATCTCTGTTTCTCCTGGGATGAGCCGAACCTGGGGCCACCGCTCACAATTAACTTCATGGTATGGTGGGTTGCTTTACAACTATGAACGCCAATCAGTTAACCACGAGTTCCAGTGTCCACCATCTAATTTGCCATTTAACTCGAGGTCACGTGGCTTCCTGAACGTGGATGCGCCCTCGGTGATGCACCAATCTTATCTTGATTAGATTTTAAGTCGGGCGGCCGAGCGTTTACCGCTGATGCATGCCGACTATGGCAGGTTAATTAGTTTAGGAATAACCTCCCAGTCTATTCCGGTATGGACAATGCTGGATCAATGGAAGGAAAGAACAAGCTCAGACACGTTGAAATGTCAACAAGGAATTTATTAATAAGAAAAATAAATAAACTACAGAACTTTTTTTTTGTACAGTATACCTTGTCGAGGCTCGTATGAAAGCTAACACACAATGCACAGCAAGGGGGCATGAGACAAGAGGAGCGGGAGTGGGAGGGACAAAACAGTGCGGAACAGACACATTAGGAGATCTGTGGAAGGGAGAGGGATGGGACGGGGAACATGGGGAAGAGAAGATGGACATTACAGGGACGTTCAGGAAGGAAAGCAGGGGAATTGAAGGAAGTGGGCTTGGGTGGATTATCGGGGGTAGAAAAGATCGAGGATTTGGATGGGGGATGATAAGAGGTGATTGTGAACAGCTGTTTTGAAAGCCTGGAGGGAAGAATGGGAAAGAATTGAGTGAGGGAGTTTATTCCAAAGGTGGGAAAAAAGAGGAATGAAAGGGTGAAGGTGAGCGGTGATTCGTGATTTTGGTAGTTTTACCAGCAGGGGGTTGTTGGTGCCCTGTGGAAATGTGGGGGGACAAATCGCAGAGAGAGCAGGGGGGCAAGGCTGGAGAGGAGAGGGTAGAAGACAGAAAGACCACCGACCAACCTGCGGTAATTGAGTGAGAGGCCCAAAGACTCAGCTTCATTGCGGGAGATGCCGATGATCCTAAATGCCCTGGTTTCGACAGCGTGAAGCCGAGAAAGGTGGGAGGCAGGAGCACCAGCCCAGAGGGGAGAGCAGTACTCCATCAGGCTACGGACAAAAGCTTTGTAAGTGGTCAGGAGCTCAAGAGGGCCGAGGAAGGACTTTGCACGACGGAGGATTCCCAGTCGGCGACTGGCTTTGGAGGCGAGGTTGGAAATGTGACTTTCCCAGGAAAGGTCATGGCACATAGTGACACCCAGAAGCTTGAAAGAAAAGACTTCTTCTAGAGGATTGTTGAGAAAGTGTATGGGGGGGGGGGGTTCTAAATGGTCCTTTCGAAGAGACATAGTGAGAGTGTGAGATTTGTCTGGATTGAAAGACATGTTCCACGTGTTGGACCAGTTTGTGATTTTATCCAGATCTGCAGTGAGCGAAGAAGCTGCTGCTTGCCGGTCTGAGGGATGACAGATGGTACGGCAGAGGGTGGAGTCATCAGCAAAGAGATATAGAGGATTTTCCAGAGAGTCGGAGAGATCATTGATGAAAACCAGAAAAAGAACAGGGCCCAGAACACTACCTTGAGGAACTCCAGCCTGGACAGGAAGAGGGGATGAAAGAACTCCATTTAGGGCCACACGTTGACTGCGACAGGAGAGGAAGTCTGCGAACCATGAGTGGAGATAGCCTTGAATACCATGGGAAGAGAGTTTGGTGAGTAGTGCAGGGTGCCAGACTGTGTCAAAAGCACATGATATGTCCAGGGATACGGCTCGGATTTCCTGTCTGGCATTGAGGACCTCCATCCATTGAAGGGAGAGCAGAAGCAGCACATCCAGGGTGGAGTGACCTGGTCTGAAACCAAATTGATGATTGAAAATCAGGCCATTGGAGAAGAGGAAGGATTTCATGTCTGAAGCGATGATGGATTCCATAACCTTGCTGATGATTGGGAGAAGGCTGATTGGTCTGTAGTTGCAGGGATCTGTTTTTGCACCTTTTTATGCAGGGCAGTGATGTTAGCAGATTTCCAAGCAGATGGCAGATGACCTTGAACAAATGAGAGGGTGAATAGAACAGAGAGAGGGTGAGCAAGAGCAGAAGAGCAGGCTTTGAGGACACGTGGGCTGATGCCATCTGGACCGGTTGCAGAATCTGAGTCGAGGTTTGAAAGCAAGCTCTCCACCTTGTCAGGAGAAAAGGATACAGAGTCCAGGGACAGTTGGGTGCAGCTGGGTAAAGTGGGTAGAGATAGTGATGGGTTTAGGACACAAGATTTAGCTGCAAACACCGAGTTTAGGCATTCAGTTTTTTCACGTGCGGTATCAGCAGTGCGGCCATTTGAGGTAAGGGAGGGGATGGAGGGAAGAGATTACCAGAAACAGATTTGATTAAACGCCACCAGGATTTTGAAGAGGGAGAGAGGTTTGAGAGTTCAGACTTGAGATGAGAAAGATGTTGTTTTCTGGCTCTCCTGAGGGTAGATACACACTTGTTCCGAGCTTTGTGGAAGGAACTGAGATTGCCCTCAGTTGGGTTTGCTTTCCATGAGGCAAATGCAAGTTGTTTCAGGCCAACTGCCTCGCCACAAGCTTCAGTAAACCAAGGGCGGAGGAAGGGTGGGATAACTGAACATGAGAGGGGATAAATCTGTGCATGAGGGAGAGCAAGTTTCTTTGAACGAATTCCCAGGATGAGTTGATGTTTGAGAAAGTAGTGATAGGAGACCAGTCTATAAGTTTGATGGCTGCTTGGAGACCCTGCCAGTCGGCTTGAGTGAAATTCCAGACGCGACGGCGGTGAGGTGGTTCTCTGATAACAGCCAGAGAGATGTCCACTTTGACAAGGTCGTGGTCAGAAGAACCGATTGGAGCGAAGGAAGAGCAGCAGATATTGTCAGGGAAATTTGTCAAAATCAGATCCAGAAGAGATGGAGTACCATTGGTTGAGATCCGTGTCGGGAAGTTGACCGATTGAGTCAGTCCCAATGAGTCGCAGAAAGCTTTTGCTGAGGTGCCATGGCAGGTGAGAGAGGTACCCACACCTAGCCAACTGGCGTGATGACAATTGAAGTCACCACATAAGAGGAAGAGAGAGTTTGGATGAGAAGATAGAAGATGGTCCATGTTTTCGGATAGTGAGGTGTAGATGGAGTCATCACTGTTCGGTGGACGGTACAGTACACATATAAACATGAGGTGGGAGTGGAGGGGAAGCCGAAGCCAGAGGTATTCCTGGGGGTGTGGGGGAGTGAGAGCAGTGCATGGAGAGTGAGGAATAGAGTCTTTGATGAAGAGAGCAACACCTCCACCAGGACGAGGCTCAGGTCTGTCATACCGGAGGAGGGAGTAACCAGGGAGAGATACTTGGGAGTCAGACACATCTTGGGAGAGGAAAGTTTCTGTTAGGCAGATTATGTCTTGTTTGTCAGTGGCAACCTGTATGGAAAGATCTGAAAGGTTTGAGCGAAGGCCCCGGATATTTGAGGTCCACACTTTTAATGAAGAGGTAGGGGAGAAGGCTTTGGGTGCAGGAGGTGGGGGAGGGGGAGGGCAGGACGAGGGACAAGGGGGGGAGGTAAGCAGGGTTGTTGAAAGAGTGTGAGGGATTGCAGAATAGCTCGGGGAGGGGGCCGAATCAGGAGGAGAAAAGGCTCTGTGGTGCTGGGGGAGAGGGGGGACAAGAGAGGGGGAAGAAGGCAGTTGAGGATTTGAGGAGGTGGAGTGAAGAGATGGAGGTGAGAGGGCAGTGGAAGGAGGCAGCTTAGTGGATGAGAGGGGGGGAAACTTTGAGAAGGATGAGTGAGGGGATGAAAGGTGGGAGAAAGGTGAGGGGGGAATTTTTTAGAGAGGTGAGAGGGAGGCTTTGAGGGAGAAGAGTGGGATGGTTGCTTTGAGAGAGAGAGAGAAAAAGAGAGAGAGAAAAAGAGAGAGAAAAAAGAGAGAGAGAGAAAAAAGAGAGAGAGAGAAAAAAGAGAGAGAGAGAAAAAAGAGGGAGAGAGAAAAAGAGAGAGAGAGAAAAAGAGAGAGAGAGAGAAAAAGAGAGAGAGAGAGGAAAAAGAGAGAGAGACAGACAGAGAGAGAGAGAGAGACAGAGAGAGAGAGAGAGAGAGAGAGAGAGAGGGAAAAGAGAGAGAGAGAGAAAAAAGAGAGAGAGAGAGGAAAAAGAGAGAGAGAGAGGAAAAAGAGGGAGAGAGAGGAAAAAGAGAGAGAGAGAGGAAAAAGAGAGAGAGAGAGGAAAAAGAGAGAGAGAGAGGAAAAAGAGAGAGAGAGAGGAAAAAGAGAGAGAGAGAGGAAAGAGAGAGAGAGAGGAAAAAGAGAGAGAGAGGAAAAGAGAGAGAGAGAGGAAAAAGAGAGAGAGAGAGAAAAAGAGAGAGAGAGAGAGGAAAAAGAGAGAGAGAGAGGAAAAAGAGAGAGAGAGAGAAAAAGAGAGAGAGAGAGGAAAAAGAGAGAGAGAGAGGAAAAAGAGAGAGAGAGAGGAAAAAGAGAGAGAGAGAGGAAAAAGAGAGAGAGAGAGGAAAAAGAGAGAGAGAGGAAAAAGAGAGAGAGAGAGGAAAAAGAGAGAGAGAGG
>NC_140967.1:27926127-27958627 GCF_056783735.1 Eptatretus burgeri | reverse complement strand
TCAGAGCTGTAAGGCTGTCACCAACTCACCAACCGTCTGACTGGAACAACTGACTGGAACTGAAAATACCCGTCACCCAGCTGTCACAAAAACTGTCAGGAAAACAGTTCCATGAAAGTTCCATGAAACATGATTGTTTGAGTTTAGCCAGGTTTTTATACCCGATAATCTGTTCATCCTAGCCGGCACGGCTTTAGCAGTTCCGCTCAACTGCACCCGAACCGGAGTTGGTAGTCGGTAGTTGGAACTCTACCGCAGTCGGTAGAGTGACCCGGTTCGAGCAAAACGTACCGAGTGCATGGTTCCCCGGTCGTCAAAATCGCATCATTAATAACGTAAATTGGTTCGAGACAAAAAGACCCTACGCTACGCGGTTGAGATATTGGCATCCACGGTCGGTTCAGCGACCCGCCGGCTCGCGGAGTTATCCGGAGCGACAGCCTACAATTCCGGGGAGTCTGGTGAGAGACGACATAACCTCCCCCACCTCGTGGTCATTCTCGCCACCGACCCCCGACCCGCACCAATATATTTGAGAAAGTTTGTGTGTGTATGTCCATCTTCTCCTCCAAACCAGCTGCACCTCGCCAATTGCAAATTGGTCCACATATGCAACTTTTCACGAGGCATCTGCTGCTGTGCATTACAGTTTGCAAGTGTGAGGCCTTCATGGCCAAAACTTGATTTTAATTAAAAAAAAAAGTCGAATTTTACATTGAAAAAGATAGGCGATAAAAATCGATTGTTTTTCTCTCTCGCATAAACGACGACAGAGAACGTTAACACAGTGTTATATATACAGAAAATGATGAGAGAGATATATCTTGCATCAACGGTGCCTTGCTTTATGCTTATACTAACTACATGATCACATTATACGTATGCTTTATGCTTATACTAACTACATCATCACATTATATGTATGCTTTATGCATATACTAACTACATCATCACATTATACGTCGATATCTATCTATCTATCTTCTATCTATTATCTATTATATATTTGAGAAAGTTTGAGTGTAAAGACACATATTTTGTAAAATATTCATTAAAGATATGGGGTGATTGGTTACTTGATGATGACGATCTATAACTTAGGTATTTTTTTTTAAACGAAATTTTGCTTTTAATCTACAATCGTTTTTTTTCAAATTTTTGTCCCAGCCCTCCATCTTTATGGAGTTTTTGGGTCCGCACTCCGTTCATTAAATATGCATGTGAATATGTTCGCCATTGTATATCTAAAATTGTAACATTGTGTATCCTGAGGTGTTGACATAAGAGTGTTCAGAATTCCCACGGCTATGCTGGGTACAGATCTTATATCATATAAGCTGGGGCTCAGCGCAACTCTAATCCAAGTGAGTTCAAATTATATATATATATATATATATATATATATATATATATATATATATATATATATATATATATATATATATATCAATCATGTTTCATGGAACATAATATCATTTCTTTATCGCTGCAGGTATTGCTCCTGGCCAGTTCCAATATTTGGATGTGTGGGTTTCCTCTGGGCACACCAGTTTCGACACGTTTTAAGAATAATTTTATTTCCATGGGTCGTTTACCTCTCGACACTCCGGTTTCCACTCATTTTTGAATTAAAGAATTTCAAGAAGAAAAGATAAAATATTATGTTCAAAAATAGTTTCAAATGAAATAAAACTGTTTTTACTTTCACTTTATCCTGTGTTCTTATTTAATATCCATGAATTAGCTATATGTCATTTATACAATTAAATTAGGAAATATACTATTCTATAGAGCACGTATCTGTAGCACAGTGCATGACACACCGGACTGCTATAAACGTAGTGGAAAACCGTTTCATTTCTTACATGAAAAAAAACTCTTCACGAGAAATCCAATAGTGTTCTATTAAAACGAATATGCCTTCATTAAGAACAATTCTAGGCCATTTGTAGCTACTTTTCAGCCTGGGCAACGCTGGGTATTCTGCTGGTGTGTGTGTGTGTGTGTGTGTGTGTGTGTGTGTGTGTGTGTGTGTGTGTGTGTGTGTGTGTGTGTGTGTGTGTGTGTGTGTGTGTGTGTGTGTGTGTGTGTGTGTGTATATATATATAGTTTCAAGCCCTATTACCATTACATGAGTACCAATCGTGAAGCATATAAACAAAATAGGTGAAAGTGTTACCAAGGTCTGATCTACACTACAAAGGAGGAATGGGTTGTCAGAAAATTTCAGCAATGGAACAAGTTGATAGTGCAAACAGTATCAATATTTTGATGTAAAACCTGAACAATTAAAACAATATTAAATGAACATTGTGAAATATTAAGCATAACAGCTTTCTGCCTTACAGTGGATAGATATGTGCAATAAGCGAGTAAAAATGTTCAATTCTTCGTTGAAGTCCTTGTGCCCAAACGATGTGACCTGCTGTAGTTGGCATGTTCCTGCTCACTAATGGCCACCCTGAAAAATATGGCATTCAAAAATTGTTACCTCGCTGTCTATGGATAAATAGGAAAATAATATGTAAAAACAAAACTGCATTGCAAGAGCAAACATGAAACTTAAGCAAAGAAAGTTGTAAAGTTAATGTTAGGTTGCATACATACTGAGTTCCATCTCCCAAGTCAGCTGCTGTGCGTACACGGCTTGTGCTGCATCCATCTCAATGTCAAATAAATGTAGTAGGCGGAAACAACAGTGTTTGGCCTCCATAGCCAACACTGGACGATTAAGCAAGGATCCAAACACTGCCAGCACCTGTCCAACACATCACCAGACTCCACCATCGTGAGATGTCTCCACAGATTCTAAAACAACAAGGACTCCACAAACTCTACAAGCTCCAGTTTGGAAAATTAATTATGGAAAGAATGCTACATAATGGGTACAATTTGTAAATGCAGGATTTATCCATCTCTACTATATTAAAATATTCCACAAAAAGCACATTTCCCTGTTGATAGTTTATACTGCATTAGATATCCTAAAAATAGAACACAGCAGAACAAGTAAAAAAAGACAGAAAATGTCATCACCCTGTTGTTTTAGTATTTTTGCTGTACGCAGTTAAGGGCTAACCAATATTTACGTGCAACTAAAATGGCCGCCAGTCTACCAGTCGGCCATCTTTTATCAAATCACAACAAAACGTGAGGAGCACATGTATGCTATCATGTACTGTGTTTCTGCCAAGTTTGAACAAAATTGGACCAAGCATGTCTGAGATATGGTTGGGGGCACATTTACGTAACAAAATGGCCACCATTTGGCCATCTTGGATCTGATCTCGAAAAAGAATGACATGCTTATGTAATCCATCATTCCTTAGCTGTTTGCCAAGTTTGAACAACATCGGTAAATGCATATGCCTGGTGTTGGCTTAATGGTAAGGGTGGTGTGCTTGGGAAACTAGGATCCTGAGTTCAAATCCCACTCGGCTGTTGAATTAATACCAGGTGGGGTTGACTCTGCCTGTCATGCTTCCAAGGTCATGCAAAATGAGTGCCAACTTGCTGGTATACTGTGTTGGAGTGGCGACCCATTCAGGTTTGTGGCCAAAAGCCAAGGAGACTGCTTAGGCAGCATCAACGCTCTGCACAGTATGGTCCCAATGGATGGATGGATGGTAAATGCATGTCCGAGAAATGGTTGAAGACGTGTTCAACATTGAGTTTTTAAAAACTAAAATGGCCCCAAGTCTGCCATCTTGGATCTGATCTCGAAAAAGAATGATGTGTATATGTAAGCCATCATTCGTTATCTGTGTGACAAGTTTGAACAAGATCATTAAATGCATGTCCGAGAAATGGTTGAGGACGTGTTCGACACCGGGTGTTTTTTTACAACTAAAATGACCGCCAGTCTGCCATCTTGGATCGCATCGTGAAACAAAATGATGTGCATATGTAAACCATTATTTGTTGTCTTTGTGCCAAGTACGAATAAAATTGGTCCATACATGTCCAAGACATGGTTGCAGATGCACATACACAAAAATCGAGACCAAATCCATAAGCCCCCGTTTAGGACTAAGTTCAATGAGGGCTAATAATGCTCATCTTTAAATTGAATTGTAGATGTTGACAAATATCATACTCCATCATCATCGAGTCATAAATATGGATCGCTTTATTCAAGATTTTCTTTGATAAACTGTCACCAAAGAGGACTACAGTTGACTAAAGAGAAGACCCATCATCATATTCTAAACAAACAATAGGACAATGAAATTCTGCTCCAAAGGTAGCACCACTCAAGTTTCATATTCAGGCAGACAAACAAAAATATATAAAGGTTGCTTTTCAGCTTCCCATGACTTGGATTTACAACTGGTAAAAACACAAACAAACAACCATCTTAGCCACTGGAACTCACCTGGATGACTTACACTTAACAAATGAAATGTTTACACATTCCATATCTTGAATAAAATAAAATAAAAACCAAAAATGTTGGATGTTACCTTAGTAGCCTGCTCCAATCCAGACGCATCATTGAAGGCAGCTAACAGAATACGGCCCAAGCGACAATCAAAGTCCTCAATCTTCAACCAGAATTCTTTCAGGTCCTTTTCCAATACCTATGCAAATAGAAGACGATGTTATAGTTTACCACAAAACATCTTGCGTAAGAGCAGTTCTTGTTGGAATGACAGTAAGTTGCATTGCATTTTGTCATGTATTGCTTTGAGCTATGAGATGCAAAGTCAAAAAGTATAAATAAACACATCACAACACGAGAATATCACTGTATACCTTCGCCAGGCTGACCAGTCAATGTTTTATATCCCCTGATAGGCCGGATCTACATCCGGACCTCAACCAAAATCGAATCAGCTTGTTATTGTCACCGACCCAAATCATCCACCAAGTTTTGTCATAATCCATCTCCAACTTTTTAAAATATCGTGCTACATATCGTTTTTGGCCCTATCTCCCAATGGTGAAGAATCACTTTTAAATTCTGCTATCCGGATTTGGATCCGAATCTTCACCAAAATCTAATCAATTCATCCTTGTCACACACCCAACCTATCAACCAAATTTAATCCAAAATCCATCCATAACGTTTTGAGATATCTTGCTCACAGACAGACAAACAAACAAACAAAACAGACAGAAGTGAAAACATAACCTGCATCCACCTTCGGTGACGGAAGTAATAAATACACAAAAAAAATCAACAAGTTGTTTCGCACCACATTATGTACATCCAGGCAGTCAGAAACATCTGCGAGGATGTTGAAAGCTGTGTGGAAATTCTGCAAGACTTCTGACATTTGACAACTCCAGGATTTTCCTCGAGGTCCACCAGTCTCCACTTTCTCCAGTTTCTCCATGTCAAGCGTCGTGAGTAAAATGTTCTGTGTCATAAAGCAGCCCACACAACGTGTATGCATCCCAAAGAACATGTTTTCAAAATTAATGCAATGGCAAACCACCGAGCATATATCATGCTGAAAGCTGCTACGGTTTGAACACATTAAATTCCGCAAAAGGGAATGGATAAAGTGCATGCTTGCACATACAAGAATAATACATTACTCCACTTCAAGGATGTTCAAGAATGCAGACAGAGCAAAAACAACTGTGCCCATCGAGCCTGGACCACATCTCCATCCCAACATGAAAACATGCATTTCTACGCTGCACCAGAACAACAAGTGTGACGAATGATGAGTACCGTACCACGATGACCACACAGGATGGCGCATTCACTTTAACATGTACACCAACATGTTATATATTTGTATATCAAAAGACATAATTCAATGAAGGATGAAAAGAATCAGCCACCTTCACATCCTCTACCCTGTCTTGGAACCGTCGCATGCCATCAAATACAAGAGATGAGGAGAAATCCCACGAGTTGCGTTGTTGGTTCATGCGTAGGAATTTGCATTCTTCGTTGTAAGAGCGATGAAAGCAACTCAATGTGGAGAGGACCACATGAATACGCTGAAGACCCTCCTGTGCATCGCCCTTCAGCAGCTCGTCTGGGTTGAGGAATTCTCGAGCCTGAATTCTCAAAAAGAGATAAGGAAAATTATTTAGGTTTTGTTAGTCTTTCCCCTAATGTAGCACAGGTACTTAATCAGCTGTAAAATTGGCACCAACTAATTACTGTGCAGAACAGACTGTTCATGTTGATATAGTCAAATATTTTCTGCTACAAAGCAGGCTTCTATAAACTTCTATCAAAAGATATTTTAAGCAACCCATAATTCACTTTATTACGTTTTACTTTGAGTTTTCCCACTCTGACCTGTTGGATAAAAAGGTTACAAATCTCCTGCAGGAGAACGATGAACCGTGCCGGCATTTTGTAGAACATAGAGTGCTCCCAGACCAGGCGAACAATTCGAATCAATCCAGCAATCAGCTGATGAAGTCTTTCAAATTCGGTCCTCTCCATCAACTCCAGCCATCTCCGGAGAGGCTTCAAATGCAGGCAAATGTCTCTTGCTTCAATCAGTGCTGTAGTGAATCAGAATCACCATTTTGGAATATGATATATACTTACTGACGTATCATCATCATCATCATCATTCTTGCTTGGCAGGATGGCTTGGAGGAATGAACACTCGACTCTAAGCTGTCTAGCCTGGGTTTCAATTCCAACCCAGCTGTAAACTGTCATCCTGGTTTTTCACAGCAGGGTGATTGATTCATCAATGTGTGTGCCATCCCTCGGATTGGCGTTAAACAGGCGTCCTGTCTGCCGACGTTAGTTGGTGGACGTTAAAGACCTCACGGTGTCCTTCGCAAAGAGTAAGCGTGCATTCGCAGGCACCATGACCAAATTACAAATCCTTTGCCCTAAGCAGCAAGGGGCACTGCATCAGTGGTACTGCCATACCCTCAGCCAATGATGCAACCCCGCAGCCTTGTGCTGCACACAATAGATAGAGACATCATTATTATTGATAGCATCACCAGCAAAGCACAATCATGCCAAAACTGCTCCAATGGAAGGAGAACAAAACCATTGTTAAAGAGGTTGAAAGTTCAAAGAGGAGCTCGAGTTTCAATTAATACCTTCAGACTCATTAAAACACCATCTTTGAGATATTTTTGAAATGATCTTGTCAAATATAAGAAAAATAATTATTTATTTCCTACTTATCAAATTTCATCAAAAAAAAAGGTTTTAATGAGAGTTCAATGCATATTGGTGCACACTGGGCTGGAGTTGAGGTTATATTTTTCAGACACATGCTCTTTTTCTTATTATTATTATTTTTTTGTATACCAAGCATAGACTCCTATAGAGAATGACTGGAACCTCACGATCTCGGGGTTTGGAACTTAAGTCTGAAGGACTAACTTGAGTCCAGGGCTAAAGATGACTTCTAGAAGGGCTAGAGACATGATTTCGGGATCCATATGGGGGTTTTTGAGGACGGCGAGTTCAATAGTGTCATTTTCGACACCACCTGAGGTCATCTTCAAGGTCAAAAGGTCATATTACTGAATTTTGCTATTTTTGCCCGTTTTTGTGTCTAACTCATAGAGGAAAACTTTTGTGAAGTCTATGACAAAACATGACATTGTGCACCTACTGCACCTACTTGCTGATTTCTATCATCGTTAACTAATGTATGTTTCATCTGTTTCTCTTTCAGAAACTGTCCAGCTGGTGATCTCACAGGATGTTTGTGTTGTTTCCTGCTTTGGTGACAATATGCCACGTCGTTGCAGCTGCTTTGGTTGTAGAGGAAACTTTGATGGGACGCCTTATGTAAAGGTCATATCCTTCCCAAAAGATCCTGAGGAGAGGGAGAGATGGATATTCGCAATGCCAAATGAGAAAGAAAGCTTGAGGTGCTTAAAGGAGATATATATATATATATATATATATATATATATATATATATATATATTTGTGAGAGACATTTCAATTGTGATTGGGTGTCAGTTAGGGGTGGCAAACGACCCAAAGACCCCCCATCAAGATTTCCTGGAGTACCGAAATCAGCTTTGAAGCAGGTGACCTCAGCCCCTCGCCCAACATCATTTTCTACGTCAGAATCAAGAGCTAAGAAGATGCAGGCAGCTGATGAGGCTGCAGACAATATCCAAGATTTCGACCACTTCTGTGCTAAAATCAGCTCCTATTTTCCTGGCTTTAACGTCATAAAAGACCAGGAAAACCTTTACCTATCAAGAACTGATGCTACTGGACAAACTGTCAAGCAGTTCTGTCATTTCCAATAAGTTCACTCACCTTTTGGATTTCTATTCGTGAATAGAGTTGAGAAAGATGGCATTGAGGTGCCCAAACGACTTTTTCCTTTGCAGAAGAACAGCCTGCTCTCAAAATGGTCCCAGATTAGATCCATAACTGACCAGGTAAACATCTATGAATGCACAAGCAAGGAAATTCTTCAGGTTGTAATAAGCCAGCTCTGTTGGATGATTGAGGCACACGAGCTTCCTCATTTCACCTTCCTTCTGTCGCAGCTGCATCTTATGTTCAAACCTCTCGATCGTCGCCAATTTGATACTGATACTATGATTTTCGCAATGCAGCTTCACAACACATCACCCAGTGCATACAAAATGATTCGTCGATCCGGCTTAATCATTCTACCATCAACAAAAAAGGTAAAACAGATGCTTGCTAGTAGTCAGCAGGACTCCAACCTCAAAATCTTGTTCGACCAGCTTAAACCACAGCAGCGTTTGGTCAATTTAATGTTTGACGAGGTAAAGCTGGTCGAGACATTGCGATTTTCTGGAGGGCATGTTGTTGGATATGCTCAAAATGCAGCAGCGGGTGGTGAACACGAAATGCTTGCTTCACATGCTATGGTTGTTGAAGTTGCCTGCCATTTCGGTGGTCCACGCTATATTCTACGCATTTTACCCTGCAAAAAACGAACTGCCGATCAGCTGAAGGAACTCCTTATCGAAGCTGCATCAGCTGTAGTTGGTGCTGGCGGTACTGTGATGTCTTTGATATGTGACAATTGCAATACAAACCAAAGTGTTTATTCAAAACTTGGAGGACCAGGAAGTTGCCAAGTGCTGTCAATTCAAGAGCAATCTATGTTCTTAGTGTACGACTACGTGCACATCTTCAAAAATGTTCGCAACAACTGGATTACTGTTGATGGCAAGACACTCTCATTTGTCGTAGATGGTAATGAGTACATAGCTTACTGGAGTGATATTCAGAAGGTTTATGAGATCGACCGGGCTACTCCTATTTGCTTAACCAAGCTGACGCACACCGCTGTTTTCCCCAAGCTCCTTCAATGCCAGAGCGTACCATTGGTATGCCAAGTGTTCAATGACAAGACTGTCGCTGCTTTAAAGACCTTCAAGGATTCACTGGGCATCAGCGAAGGCACAATCATCCTCACCCAGATAATGAGTGAGTGGTTCAAGATGATGAACGTGAAAGACCATTTTTCAGCTATCCATCTGCGTGATGAATCCAGACAGCCTTGGACAGCAGACAGTACAAGTTTCACGAGGCTGGAGCAGGCCTGCCAAATTATATCTACCTGCACATGGCAATGAGGTGGTGGTCGTAAGCTGAAGCTTACTGAGCAAACTGCTGAAGCCTTCACTGTGTCCACATGTAATAATGTGGATGCTGCCAAATTGCTTCTGGCAGAGAAAGACTTTGACTACGTTGTTCCTGCTATATTTGCAGATGAAGCATTGGAAAAGTTTTTCGGCCAAGCCAGGCAAAGAAGCGGTGGAAACTTCTACATTGATGTAGTTGACATTATGGCTGCAGCTAAAATTGTAAATTTGCAAACACTCATTAAGCATGACATTATGCCCAAATCTAGTTCTCATGTGATTGATTAAGACAAGCACTGTACAACTTCCATAAATCCAGATGAGCGAAGTGAACTCATTGAAGAAATTACTCCTCAAGACACTCAGGATCTCTTGGGGTCTGACGATGCCCTTAAGTATAAAGTAGTTTATTTGGCCAGACACCTTGTTCATAAATATGGCGATAGCACTAGTATTGAGGAGATCGTTGATGATGAAGATGGTAACGAGGTGTCATCTGAGTTTCTAGATAATTTGAATAGAGGTGGATTGAGTGTGCCAACTATGTCAACCGTCTGTTTTTGTACATCATGCCTATAATTTGTATGACAAGACTAAAATTCGTTGCCGATTTCTTTTTGCTGAGCTGTTATCCTCTGTAGATGCACCTTTAGCTAGTAGTAATGCTGCATGTACTACTTTGGCTAACATTCTATTGAAAGCTCATGTCCTCAATGTAAGTGACAAAGAAAAAGCTTTGGGATGCCTCAGGAGGCAAGAAAAGCTCTCCAACTAGTGATAGACATAGACATAGTTGTATTGTGACATGCATATATATGTCATAGACATAGTGTTGTGACATGCATATAGTGTTTATGTAATACGATATATGACAATAAATATCAAAGTTTGACAGCTCTACACACTTGCATCTTATTACAATCAGCCATCTCTCACCGTTTACGAGTTAGACACAAAAACGGGCAAAAAATACTAAAATTCAGCAATTTGACCTTGAAATATGACCTTTTGACCTTGAAGATGACCTCAGGTGGTGTTGAAAATTACACTATTGAACTCGCCGTCCTCAAAAACCCCTATATGGATCCCGAGATCGTGTCTCTAGCCCTTCGAGAAGTCATTCTAGCCCCGGACTCAAGTTACAAACCCTGAGCATGGGAGGTTCCAGTCCTTCTCTATAGGAGTCTATGATACCAAGTGAAGGCTCATGTAAGAGCTAATGCACAGAAACATATAACAACAAGGCAGGAGCCAAGAGGGGCAGGAGAGGGAAGCACAAGATAGTGGGGAACAAAGACAATAGGAGATCTGTGGAAGGGAGAGGGATGGGGTGGGGTACATTGGATAAACAAGATGGTACTGCAGGAACTTTCAGGAAGGAAAACAGGGAATTTGAAGGAGGTGCGTTTGGGGTGGATTAACGCGGCTAAAAGAGATTCAGATTTGGGGTGGATTAACTTTTCCCATCAAAGAACAAAACACCACACACTCAAACCATTAAGATAAATTGTGAACACACTGGATAGCAATAGCTCAACAAAAATCTTGGCCCCATGTGCATAAATCACATGGAGGACAAACACATGAAGATACATTGTCATACCTTGACATGAATTACAAGTCCATGAGTAGACAATGGACAAATCAACATGGTGTAGTATATATATATATATATATATATATATATATATATATATATATATATATATATATATATATATATATATATAGTATCATGAGACATAATGTGCCTGCCAAACAGGCCAAGCAACATCCATGAAAAATGCAATGAAACGTCAGGTCCATCACCGCACTTTCACATTCCTAACACCCAAACTTAGCACCCGAGCATCGTCGCTATACTACGATTGCAGTCCTCAAATTGTGGGTATGGTTAATTTCCCCAAGTAACCTTACCTATATGGTTTAATATGTACAATCGTGAGCTTGATGACATTGGACACAGTGTTTTGTTTTCGTTGGCTAATGGTCATAATGTATTTTTTCTCCTCTTGTCAAAGTTGTTTTCTTGCCAAATTCCAAATTGTAATCTGTATGACTTGACTCAGAGCCCAGCGATTGATTTTACCCATACAGCTTGGTGATGTTCTGACTTCTTTTTTTTTGTATACAAAGTCAAGGCTCATGGAAGAACCATAACATAGAACGGATCAGGATGTAACAGAACAAAAAGGAACAGCAGAAAGAGAGGGGGAAAACACATCAACAGCAGGGTTGAGGGACAAAATATAAGGAGACTTGGAGAAATAAGGGATGTGGAGATCAAGAATGAGGGGTAGTGGAAGATGCATGGGGTGGACAAAATGGATACAGAAGCAAACTCTCAGGAAGAGAAACAGGAAAGTTGGAAAGAGGTGTTCTTGGGGAAGATTAATGGGGGTAGAAATGATCATTGTTTTGGATAGGGATGATCTGAGATGGTGGTGAACAGCTACCTTGAAGACTTGGAGGGAAGAATGTGATTGAAGAGAATGTGGAAGTTGGTTCCACAGGCAGAAAAAAAGAGGAATGAAAGCATGGAGGTGAGCATTGATTCTTATCATATTCCCTTACTATCTGATCCTTCCACGAATAATCTTTATATCAGTTCTAAATTCCCTTCTTCCTTCTCGTCCACCAATGGAATGAGTGTCCATGACTCAGCCGCTTTGGATAGTGGGTGTATTATGTGCAGGTTTTTTTTTATCAACAGCTTAAACGCGGGAAGTTTGTTTATGGAACATGTACAATACAGTATCATGCTGAAAGGAACCCAAGTTAATACCGAAACTGAAATTATATTACAGTAATTGTAAAAAATAATTCCGTTCTCACTGTCTGATTCCTTTGCACACGTAATATTTTTCTGCGCAACAAAACCTACATTCTTCTTACTCACCTGCAAAAACATCTTCACCCATTGCCTTGAATGCCATCAGGTATGAGCTGCCAGTTTTCTCCAAAAGTTCTTGCATGTGCTGCACACTTGGTGCACTTAGCTGGTTGCAGACACCCTCAAAATCTTCACATCTGTCTGGGTAGAATATGTCACTGAGAAAAAGAAGTGTACTGAACAGAACAAGACGACAACTGCAACAACAATATTATGAATTTGTATGCAGGATATTCAAATATTTTGGTGTTTTGAGTTTAATGAGAAGTCAATAAAGCATTGAGAGAATTAAAGCAGTTTAATGAGAAGTCAATAAATATTTACAATGTTCAAAAACTCAAAAAACAATGTTCAAAAAATATCAAACATATAATAATAAAAAACACAGTGTGTATCTGAGTATTTTTGAATTTGTCTGCCCCCGTACATAAGGACGATTTTAGTAGGGTTTAAAAAGCCAATTTTTTAACATGACTGTTTACTATGGTCTATATTTGAGGTTAAACAAACTCTAAAAAACATTTTCAATGAAAGAATAATTACGTCCCATAGATTGGAAAAGCCTGGTGTTGGCTTCACGGTTAAGGTGGCTGGCTGAAGATTTCAGGGACTTGAGTTTGAGCCCCTGTCGATCGTTCGGTTGAATTAACACCAGGTGGGGTGACTCAGCCTGTTATCCTTCTGAGGTTGGCAAAATGAGTACCAGCCAATTGGTAACAGAGGGCATTGTATCAGCGGCACAGCTGTGCCACCAGAAAGTGATGCAGCCAATCAGCCAAAGGCTACATATGAATAAATAAATTATATTGGAATTGTGGACGGTGATTGCAAACCAAGCCACAAGGGCGGTGTATGGAAGCGTTCTTTTTAAATAGCAATAAATACAATTTGCAGGGAGGTGAAATTCACTACACATGATGTGCAATGTGTGCAGAGTAAAACGAGTGTTCATTTACGTCCGTAGGATCTCCAATAAATAAGGAAGATAAATGCACATCTGACGCTATGCTGAGAGTTAAGACTTTGGCACAATCACGAGGTCCTACTGTCAAAACAAAACTTCCCAAAAGATAAAGAAAATAGTCACATTTGTACATGAAGTGATTTAAAATAACACTTCAAGCAACAAAACATCATATCTTCCAGTTTAATAAAATAACTCCAACCCAACATTTTTGACGGGCCTTTATATTCGTAAAGTATGGATGTGTGTGTCTGTGTCTGTGTCTGTGTCTGTGTCTGTGTCTGTGTATATATATATATATATATATATATATATATATATATATATATATATATATATATATATATATATATATATATATATATATATATATATATATATATATATATATAGTTACAGGTCAGGAAACCATATGCATTCAAACATAGAGATGTCCCAAGAGTCAGTTATTCCATTAAGTACATGTGAGACAAGTCCCTTCCTTTTGTCTAGTGGGAGAATCAAAGGTGTGCGTTGCGATGTCCTTTTAGGTAGGTTATTACATTTAACGACCATCCAACAAACCATCCAACAAACCATCCTACAAACCATCTAAGACCATCCAACAAACAAACCAACAACACCACTGAACAAGTGCTTCACTCACCTAACCGGCGACTCGCTGTGCGAGGCAGAATCTCTGGCAGTTCCTTCTCGGCTTCCACAAACTTTGTAACTTCTTTTTGACGAGTATGGGGACACGTGGAGTGGGGGTGGGGTTTTCCCGGCATGGCCGAAACCGCGCCCAGAAAGGGCGGACCCATGGGAGCCCCGTCCAATCAGGGTAGACAGTGACATCTGTTCCACCGAGCCCCGCCCCGTTCGTGGAGGTACATAAAAGTTACGACGCCATCCTCAGCGGAGAGTTCTGAGGGGGTTCAGTCATTGGTTCTGAGTAAGTCTCTTGGAAGAGGAACGAGAGTTTTTTGGAGGAGTTGAGTTGTTTGGTGTGCATCGTGCGGTTTGAGCTGGAGTCTGGGGCATTCGAGTGGAGTTCTGCATTTGGCTGGCGTTCGTTGGAGTTTTCCTGGGTCCCGTCCACGACCCTGATCTCCGCCCATGGACTCCGACTGCTCCGCTCGGGTTCCTCCACGGGCACGAGCCCCACGCGTGTGACTGTGGGCCGAGCCACACGACCATTAGCAGGTGCCGCACCGCGGAGCACCCCCTCCATTCAACGTGCAGGTACCCAAGTGAACTGCAACTCCCAGCTCGTCTCTCCCTCTCTGGCTGCGGGAGTCTTTTAATAAATCATCTGAGTGTGCATCTGAGTGTGTGAGCCCGTCTTGCAAGTAGAAAACTGTATAAGAGTTTTTGAACATTGTAAATTCTTGCTTGGATATCCGCGATAAATCTTGCTCTGTGCCTTCTTTATTGTAAATAAATTACTGTAGAAATGTTCCCAGTTCATTTCCGTCCTTTCTTTCATTTATCCAGCATGGTTCCGATCTGAGTTTTAGCCGGGTTTTTATACCCGATAATCCGTTCATCCTCGCCGACACGGCTTTGGCAACTCCGCTCGACTGCACCCGAACCGGAGTTGGTAGTCATTAGTTGGAACTACCGCAGTCGGTAGAGTGACCTGGTTCGAGCAAGACGTGCCGAGGGCGTGGTTCCCCGGGAGTTAAAATCGCGCAGTTATGAGGTAAAGTGGTTCTAGACAAGAAGACCCTACGCTATGCGGTTGAGTTATTGGCGTCCACGGTCAGTTAAGCGACCCGCCGCCTCACAGAATTGTCCGGAGTGAAGGCCTACAATTCAGGGGAGTCTGGTGGGAGAGGACGTAACCTCCCCCACCTCGTGGTCATTCTCGCCACAATATATATATATATATATATATATATATATATATATATATATATATATATTGTTAAGGATTCAGCGGTGGCAGGATTCACACCCGACTCTTGATCCCAGTGTTAAGGATTCGGACGAGTGATGTCAATCACACTCTACTCTTGACAGCCAAATGTTGAAGATTCGGCGTCGCTTAACAGCACCGCCAACTCCGGGGTTATAACGCCAACTGGTTCGGCACAATTCTCGGGTTACGCGCCTCAGATCACGATACCAACATGCACCTGTGCCTTGCCAGCTGGGGGAATAGACTCCGGTTACAGACTGGTTTTGTCAGAGACAGAGCGGAGTCTACCAGTCCGTAACCTTTTTGGTTTTATATCCAAATCGAGTGGATCATTCCACGGCGCGGCACGAATAAATTCAAGGTTGCAAATCTCGTTAATTCAGCCAGATTTATTGGGGACACATCGGGGAACACAACACAAGCAAAACATTCACGACAATGTTATAATTAATCTATAACCCGTTATTAACTAGGGAGCTACGGATTACGGGTTTCGAAGGGAACCCTAGCAAGATAAACCTTAGACAACATGCAGACAAGACACAGAGTACTTGGTGATGCCTCATGGACGAGAGGAAAAGGGTCAAAGGCACGAATGCAGCTCGTGACAAGCCGATGTCAACGGACTCGAGCACCCAGCTCGAACATACCGTGTGGCAAAATGGCGGCGGCATCCTCCTTTTGTCGCACCGCCCACGCACGCAGCCTCAGCGCGTTCAGCCCCCGTAAGATCGACAGCACAAGACGAAAGATCTATGGTATGCTCCAGCTGGCTTTTCACAAGGTCCAGTGTACAAGTCCGGGCCTGGCCTGTTCACCAGGTTAGGCCAAATCGGGGTATTGGGCTCCGCAGGTGGATCGATGGGTCCACAAGACGTGTCGAGACGTGTCGGGCCGTGCCGTGAGTAACGCCAGAGGCTCCGTGGTGAGACGCAGGTTGAACCTGTCAATGACCTCCTCATAAAGTCGATCGCCAACTCACACAGCAGCCAGTTCCTCTCGAAGCAGATTGCAGCCTCCCACTACTCATTTCTATACAACAGAATCCTCACTCGACACTCAGGCTCATTTACTCCCTCGGCAGATCGCCGACTCAACCCTCAGGTTCAGGCCGTTCCTCTCTTACAGATCGCTGACCGACGCTAGCAGTTTCTCCTCCAGCCGATGGCAGACAGACCTCTTGCAGTCCCTTCCTTGCCTTTCTTTCGGCTCGCTCTTCACGAAAGCCGATCGCAAACAGACACAGCCGTCCCTTGTACAGCCAATCGCGTCCCACCTTGGTGCTCTCAGTCCCACCTTCCTTTCCGGCGCTCGCTCTTCTAGGCCACACCCTCTCAGAGCGCTGGGCGGGACTGTTTCGCGGAGAGGGGAAGGAAAAATAAGAACCTCTCGGTACACCACCACCGTACGAATAATAAACATGCCTCCTACACCTCCCGACACACATGTAACGTCCATTTACCGAACAATCTGGCTAAACATGCATTTAATGGGGGATCTGGGCTAATCCTATATTTAATAACACACTAAGGGCCCATTTCCACAACACTACCCCCACCTTTCTCCCGAGGCTCTCCCGAGCCTCCATCTGGGGCAGCCCACGGCAATGGCCCTGTCTTATATGCAGCAAAAATCTCCCATTTACTCTAACCCAAAACATGGGAAGCACTTAACTCCAAAAACCAGAAGTGTCACAGTAAGATTGGCATGTCCCTATCCGAGTGTGTCGGATCACAAATCTAACAAAGAAATTCACACTCTATGCACACTACTTCGCATTCTAATTATGGATTTGAACGGGAGGGCATTCAATTTTACTTTGAACACCAATATTTGCATCGGAGCAGAACATTCAAAGGTTCAAAGTTCTTTAATGTGTCCACTCCTTCCTGACCCCTCCCAGCTGTATTGTCCATTCACCCCTGAGGGTTTCCTCACTTCGTGGGCTTATTGGCCTCTCACCAGGTGAGTTCAGTCGGCCCAGTGGCCTAATCGCACAAAGAGTTCTTCGGCCCACTGAGCCCACAAAATGGCATGAATCTTCAGCCGCAATGGCCCACAAAAGCACTTTGGCCTCAATGGCCCACAAAAATACTTCGGCCCATATGGCCCACAAAATGACTTCTCGGCCACAATGGCCTACTCACAAGCAGCAGCAGGCAACAAGCCCTGCATTGGACAGCAGGTGACACAGCAATGGTGGCACGGTGATATCGATGGCAAGCAAATGCAGTTTGGAGGCGTTCTTGGGGACACAAGTGGGTGTGATGACCTCAGACCAGGTGAGAATGGAGAGTACCCTTTACCTTCCTTGCCTGACTTGCTTTGGCAGGACTTGTTTTGGTATGGTCTTCCTCATATGTTCTTTTTTTTTTGTTTCTTTCTTTTTATTTATTTTATTTTATTATCAGCAGACAGGATGGTGTGTTTCTAACTCAAACGTTATCTTCGTGGGTGTGTGCTCATGACATACTGGTGGCCTCTCTTGCACTTGGAGAGGGTGACCAAGCCTGGCCCTTGCTAACAAATTTTCCCATCAACACTACCCATACCAGGTGTCACACATGAATGGTGCGGAGGAGAGTTCATCGAACCTAACCATTTACTTTTAGCTCTAAACAATGCAACAGACCCTGGTATGGCAAGAATGATCCGAATGACCCATTTCTCCCGACCAGGCACACTGTTCGATTCTATTAAACCTGGGCAAGGCCCTTGTTTGTCTTTTTTCATTTGGTGGCATAACTCGCTGACTGGGGAATGTGACGACTACTAGGCCTTTTTGCCTGCTTCCAATCGGGGGTGGAGGACACCCAGCGACCTCAGGGCTCACCTGAGCGTGCTTCAGGCGCTCCTAACTAATGGGTGGCTCTCTAGCCCCCATACTGTGCTCTCCTAGCACCTATACTGTGCTCTCCTGGCACAAAAACCTACCGTGCTCTCCTGGCACTAAACCTTCCGTGCTGTCTTGGCACTAAACCCTACTGTGCTCTCCTGGCACCTCTGACAGCCTTCACCTGCCAGGAACCCCCAAAGCCCTGGTACCCTATTTCCCGACTCACCAACTTCCAATACCATGTCTCACTCCCAGCCAGTACCCCTATACCTTCGCCTGCACAATGGAACAGCAGCCAGAATCCATGTCAAATCCTCTAAGTCCCCTTAACCTACACTAACTTGGTTAGGAGACTCCTACCGACAGGGTACATTGTTCGCACTCACTCTCCTCATTCGCACAACCACACCATTCACCCAAACACTTTAGTCATTCATTCCACAGTGCCACACACCAAGTCCACAACACCATCCAACACCTTTCACTTTTATGTGAAAAAAAAACACACCAGTCCTTCAGATCCCACTTGGTCATCAAATTTAACTGGTACACTTTTTCATCAAACCCCAATCAATTTGTCACTACGTCCTTCATCCGCTGGCCTCCTCCATACTGCCCTAATCGTTTATTTCCGACAATTTAAACAAAACATCAAAATCTCTTCACCAGCCCCACGGAACCTCTGCATGGTTCCAACCAGGCATCTCAGTCTTTCCTCAAACAAGCCACTCTATGTCATCCACTTGTTTCAGGTGTGTTTAACGCTCTGCCAGTGATGTCTCCACCACGTTTTTCAATAATCACCCAAATCCACTCGTGCCACTCTTATCCCTTCTATCATCTCTCAATTTGCAATCACTCTCGATATAATTTTCAATCAAAATTTCTTACATCCCCATATGACCTGCTTCTTTGGCTCATTGGAAGGGGAGTGAGGGAACGAATCCCTCATTACCCATTACATGACCCCGCCACCTTTCCACCACGGCTCAAAGGGGTCATGTCTCAATTGGGGTTGTGATCCACCCCCTCCTCTCCTCCAGGGTTCGCGGAAGTCAGGTAAACCCCAATCGGGGGAGCGGCCTCCCCTCTTCTCCATAACTCCCTGAAGACAGATAAACTCCACTCAGCTAGCCAAACCCCTCTTTTCCTCAGAGAGGTTTGAAGACCAAGTGACACACGCCAGTGCCACTTGCCACTCATCTGTGCTCTACACCGAAGTTCCTGTGAGGCTGAGAGAGAAATTAACATCCAATTTCAAAAGCCTGCTCCTGGATGCATCACCTCCAACTCTGCAAGAACCCATGCGGAGCTGTCCATTATGGTTTTTGTCCCCTGTGTCAAGTTCTGTCCTGGTGGCATTTCTATTTCCCCTTACACCTCAAATCTATTTCCTACGTCACCACTCATTCCACGCTCAGGACTCCTACACGCAGCAGGCTGCACACATTCCAAGGTTATGTGTTGACCTTCCACCCATTCAACCTTGCCTGTGTACTGACTAACTGCCTCACATTCTAGGGTTATATCCTCGACCGCCATGTGATTACCCACACACGTTTCGGCCTTGGCAGCACACACCGGTGCTGTCGTCTGGACTGTGGACTCACTGCATTCATTCACAGGCACTCCACACACACATTCAGGGGTCACGCATACGTGAACCCCATCAGACAGAGTCTCCTCATTAACATAAACTCCAATTCCTAAGTTAAACTCATCATCCGCACCATGTATGCATGTACCCACGTACCTGCTTCATTCCAGAGTCACCTCCGTCTAGTCATTTCTCTCCAGCAGGTTGCTCATCATCGATTCGCCACACTCCTCTGGGGCTGTCAGCTCCACATGCTGGACCTGCTCAAAATGTGTTTCATTCATCAACCCCGTATGCTCCCTCAATCTCTCCATCACCAGGGTTTGCTATAATTGTGGTTTCATCCGACGAGTGATGTCAATCAAGTCCCGCACCACTAACATTCCTCCCTGTGGTGATGTCACACATCCCACATTATTGTGCTGTTCTACTTCCTGGCTCCATTTTCCTTTCCATTTGAGTCGTTCTTCCTCTCCGAGCCTTTTTAGTTGTTCGTTATCTTTCTGGAGTTTTTCCATCTCCGCGTACTCCAACCTTGCTCTCTCCTTTAGTTGGTCAACTTAAAATTCATGTTCTTTTTGTTTCCTATCCCACCATCTCTCATGTTCCTGATTCTCCAATCTCGTCGTCTCTCTCAATTGGTTGATCTCCCTTTCCTGTTTCATTCCTTGTTCTCTCACCATCTCCACGTACTCCAACCTCGCTTTCTCCTTCAGTTGGTCAATTTCAAATTCATGTTCTTTTTGTTTCCTCTCCCACTGTCTCTCTTGTTCCCCGTTCTCCAATCTCGTCGTCTCTCTCAATTGGTTGATCTCCCTTTCCTGCTTCATTCCTTGTTCTCTCACCATCTCCACGTACTCCAACCTTGCTCTCTCCTTTCGTTGGTAAATTTCAAATTCATGTTCTTTTTGTTTCCTCTCCCACTGTCTCTCTTGTTCTTCCTTCTCGAATCTCGTCATTACCCTCAATTGGTTTCTTTCTGTGAAATGCAGCGTTTTGCGAATTTGAAGCTAAAATACTCACTATTTCAAGAAAATCACGCGTTTTCGCTTCAGCGTCATGATGCAGAACAAAAAGTTGAGTCGGACAATGCTTTTGTTTGGTGAAAAAATCTGGTTTTAGGCCAATTTGAGACATTTTTGCGTTTACAAGTCCTTTCTGTGAAATGCAGCGTTTTGCGAATTTGAAGCAAAAATACTCACTATTTCAATTAAATCACGCATTTTCGCTTCAGTGGCAGGATGCAGAACAAAATGATGAGTCGGAAAATGCTTTTGTTTGGTGGAAACAGCTTGTTTTAGACCAATTTGAGACATTTTTGCGTTTACAAGTCTTTTCTGTGAAATGCAGCATTTTGTGAATTTGAAGCTCGAATACTCACTCTTTCAAGAAAATCACCCGTTTTCGCTTCAGCGTAGAGATGCAGAACAAAAAGTTGAATCGGACAATGCTTTTGTTTGGTGAAAAAAGCTTGTTTTAGGCCAATTTGAGACATTTTTGCGTTTACAAGTCTTTTCTGTGAAATGCAGCGTTTTGCGAATTTGAAGCTAATATACTCACTATTTCAATAAAATCACCCGTTTTCGCTTCAGCGTAGTGATACAAAACAAAATGTTGAGTCGGACAATGCTTTTGCTTGGTGAAAAAAGCTTGTTTTAGGCCAATTTGAGACATTTTTGCGTTTACAAGACCTTTCTGTGAAATGCAGCGTTTTGCGAATTTGAAGCGAAATACTCACTATTTCAACAAAATCACGCGTTTTCGCTTCAGCGTAGGGATGCAGAACAAAATGTTGAGTCGAACAATGCTTTTGTTTGGAGAAAAATGCTTGTTTTAGGCCAATTGAAACATTTTTGCGGTTTCAAGTCCTTTCTGTGAAATGCAGCGTTTTGCGAATTTGAAGCTAGAATACTCACTATTTCTATGAAATCACACGTTTTCGCTTCAGCGTAGTGATGCAGAACAAAAAGTTGAATCGGACAATGCTTTTGTTTGGTGAAAAAAGCTTGTTTTAGGCCAATTTGAGACATTTTTGCGTTTACAAGTCTTTTCTGTGAAATGCAGCGTTTTGCGAATTTGAAGCTAATATACTCACTATTTCAATAAAATCACCCATTTTCGCTTCAGCGTAGGGATGCAGAACAAAATGTTGAGTCGGAAAATGCTTTTGCTTGGTGAAAAAAGCTTGTTTTAGGCCAATTTGAGACATTTTTGCGTTTACAAGTCCTTTCTGTGAAATGCGGCGTTTTGCGAATTTGAAGTGAAAATACTCACTATTTCAACAAAATCACGCGTTTTCACTTCAGCGTAGGGATGCAGAACAAAATGTTGAGTCGAAAAATGCTTTTGTTTGGAGAAAAATGCTTGTTTTAGGCAAATTTGAGACATTTTTGCGGTTTCAAGTCCTTTCTGTGAAATGCAGCGTTTTGTGAATTTGAAGATAGAATACTCACTATTTCTATGAAATCACACGTTTTCGCTTCAGAATAGTGATTCAGAACAAAAAGTTCAGTCAGACAATGCTTTTGTTTGGTTTAAAAAGCTTGTTTTAGGGTAATTTAAGCATTTTTTGCACGAATTTGAAGCCAGAATACTCACTATTTCAATGAAATCACACGTTTTCACTTCTGAATAGTGATGCAAAACAAAAAGTGGAGTCAGACGATACTTTTGTTTGGTTTAAAAAACTTGTTTTCGGGTAATTTGAGACATTTTTGCGTTTGCAAGTCCTTTCTGTGAAATGCAGCGTTTTGCGTATTTGAAGCTAAAATACTCACTATTTCAATATAATCACGCGTTTTCGCTTCAGCGTAGGGATGCAGAAGAAAACGTTGAGTCGGACAATGCTTTTGTTTGGTGAAAACAGCTTGTTTTAGGCCAATTTTAGACATTTTTGCGTTTACAAGTCTTTTCTGTGAAATGCAGCGTTTTGCGACTTTGAAGCTAAAATACTCATTATTTCAATAAAATCACCCGTTATCGCTTCAGCGTAGTGATGCAGAACAAAATGTTGAGTCGGACAATGCTTTTGTTTGGTGAAAACTGCTTGTTTTAGGCCAATTTGAGACATTTTTGCGTTTGCAAGTCCTTTCTGTGAAATGCAGCGTTTTGCGAAGTTGAAGCTAAAATACTCACTATTTCAATAAAATCATGCGTTTTCGCTTCAGCGTAGAGATGCAGAAGAAAATGTTGAGTCGGACAATGCTTTTGTTTGGTGAAAACAGCTTGTTTTAGGCCAATTTGAGACATTTTTGCGTTTACAAGTCTTTTCTGTGAAATGCAGCGTTTTGCGACTTTGAAGCTAAAATACTCATTATTTCAATAAAATCACCCGTTTTCGCTTCAGCGTAGTGATGCAGACCAAAATGTTGAGTCAGACAATGCTTTTCTTTGTTTTAAAAAACTTGTTTTCGGGTAATTTGAGCGTTTTTTGCACGAATACTCACGATTTCAAGAAAATCACGCGTTTTCGCTTCAGCGTCGTAATGCAGAACAAAAAGTTGAGTTGGACAATGCTTTTGTTTGGTGAAAAAATCTTGTTTTAGGCCAATTTGAGACATTTTTGCGTTTACAAGTCCTTTCTGTGAAATGCAGCGTTTTGCGAATTTGAAGCAAAAATACTCATTATTTCAATAAAATCACGCGTTTTCGCTTCAGCGTAGGGATGCAGAAGAAAATGTTGAGTCGGACATTGCTTTTGTTTGGTGAAAACAGCTTGTTTTAGGCCAATTTGAGACATTTTTGCATTTACAAGTCTTTTCTGTGAAATGCAGCGTTTTGCGAATTTGAAGGTCGAATACTCACTCTTTTAAGAAAACCACGCGTTTTCGCTTCAGCGTAGAGATGCAGAACAAAAAGTTGAGTGAGACAATGTTTTTGTTTGGTTTAAAAAGCTTGTTTTAGGGTAATGTGAGCATTTGTTTGCGCGAATTTGAAGACAGAATACTCACTATTTCAATGAAATCACACGTTTTCGCTTCAGAATAGTGATTCAGAACAAAAAGTTGAGTCAGACAATGCTTTTGTTTGGTTTAAAAAGCTTGTTTTAGGGTAATTTGTGCATTTTTGTGAATTTGAAGCTAAAATACTCACTATTTCAATTAAATCACACGTTTTCGCTTCAGCGTAGTGATGCAGAACAAAATGTTGAGTCGGACGATGCTTTTGTTTGGTGAAAACTGCTTGTTTTGGGGTAATTTGAGCATTTTTTGCGCGAATTTGAAGCAAGAATACTCACTATTTCAATGAAATCACACGTTTTCGCTTCAGCATAGTGATGCAGAACAAAAAGTTGAGTCAGACAATGCTTTTGTTTGATTTAAAAAAATTGTTTTAAGGTAATTTGAGAATTTTTTTTTTTGCACGAATTTGAAGCTCGAATACTTACTATTTCAATGAAATCACACGTTTTCTCTTCAGAATAGTGATGCAGAACAAAAAGTTGAATCAGACAATGCTTTTGTTTGGTTGAAAGTGCTTGTTTAAGGGTAATTTGAGCATTTTTTGCGCGAATTTGAAGCCAGAATACTTACTATTTCAATGAAATCACACGTTTTCGCTTCAGAATAGTGATGGAGAACAAAAATTGAGTCAGACAATGCTTTTGTTTGGTTTAAAAAGCTTGTTTTAGGGTAATTTGAGCATTTTTTGTGTGAATTTGAAGCTAGAATACTCACTATTTCAATGAAATCACACGTTTTCGCTTCAGAATAGTGATGCAGAACAAAAAGTTGAGTCAGTCAATGCTTTTGTTTGGTTTATAAAGCTTGTTTGAGTAATTTGAACATTTTTGTGAATTTGAAGCTAAAATACTCACTATTTTAATAAAATCATGCGCTTTCGCTTTAGAATAGTGATGCAGAACAAAAAGTTGAGTCGGACGATGCTTTTGTATGATGAAAAAAAAAGCTTGTTTTAGGCCAATTTGAGACATTTTTGCGTTTTCAAGTCCTTTCTGTGAAATGCAGCGTTTTGTGAATTTCAAGCTAAAATGCTCACTATTTCAATAAAGTCATGCGTTGTCGCTTCAGAATAGTGATGCAGCACAAATAGTTGAGTAGGACAATGCTTTTCTTTGGTGAAAAAAAGCTTGTTTTAGGCCAATTTGAGACATTTTTGTGTTTACAAGACCTTTCTGTGAAATGCAGCGTTTTGCGAAATTGAAGCTAAAATACTCACTATTTCAATAAAATCATACGTCTTCGCTTGAGAATATTGATGCAGAACAAAAGCTTGAATAGGACAATGCTTTTGTTTGGTGAAAAGAGCTTGTTTTAAGCCAATGTGAGACATTTTTGAGTTTACAAATACTTTCTGTGAAATGCAGCGTTTTGCGAATTTGAAGCTAAAACACTCACTATTTTAATAAAATCACGAGTTTCAATAAAATCAATAAAACCTCCTATTCTCTTTCTTTAAAATAGCTAAAGATGTTTGAATGAAGCAAAATGCATTCCGCACATTCGTTCTTGGTTCTTCCTTCCATTGGGTGCAAAGTTTGGTGATCCCGACACTAGATTTGTTCGTGCTACATCAGTCAAGATGGCAGAGGGCCACACAATGATGTCAGTACTGTGAAGCATGAAGTGCTGGAGATAACAGTTTGGATGAATGACTGGAGATGAGAGTTGAGTGCACCATTACGATCCTAAGAGTAAAAGATATTCAACCGAGTACCACCACAAAGGGTTACCAGCCCCGACTTTGCTCCATCAGATTTTCATCTCTTCCCCAAACCGAAGGAATACCTTCATGGAAAACATTTTAATTCTGACAATGATGTCAAGACCGCTGTGAAAAAAATTAATTATGTTGAAAAATAAATATCCACCATGGTAGAATAAAGATTGATGTTCGTATCTGTCTTTCTTTCATTCAAATACATTTTCCTGTTTGGGAGAAAAAGAATAGGAGGGATTACTTTTTAGTATACACTTGTATATAGTGTATATATATATATATATATATATATATATATATATATATATATATATATATATATATAATGTATAGCGCCGCTCCCGGTGTGAGTGGGTATTACCACTCACACTAAAATATGCCAATTATGAGAGAACTAAACCATCTGTAATTAAGGGGGAATTAACTCGTCTGTAAGGAGGGGGTCTTCACTAATGTATATAATTGACAATCTGAAAATATGATTAACAGAATACTCACTCGCATCACTAACAAGGTTTTTTAGCAAAATTATATAACCAATCTCACTGTGCTGTTGCTAGCATATTCCCCTTCCCCATATACAAGCACCTGTCTTGCCAGAACTGCAGCTCTGCACAAGGTGTTTGGTTGCAGCCTTGTTTCAAATGTGGCGAAGTGTCCTTCTTGAGTATGGTGTGTACTTGGTGGCTCCAGTTCACGATTGTTGACTCAATAGTGTGAAGTACTGTTTGATCCACTTCATCATTCCTGAAATCAAACAAAGTTACCGGAAGATTGTGCATTTAATTGTATTTCCACATCTTTGTCAATCTCTTTCACGGAACCTGGCTCTATTTCTAAACTTAAAAAAAAACACAAAAATGCAATTCAACTTCTCATGCACATGTTGCATCCCTACTGCAGCAATAATGGTGGAAGCAGGCACGCACTTGTATCATCCGATTTCGTAGTTCCTCTGTTTCTGCCTCTATTTATATCTCAATCAATACCTATACCGTTTTCTTTTATGTATGTATGTGTGTATATATATATATATATATATATATATATATATATATATATATATATATATACATATATATATATATATATATATATATATGGGTCTAGGCTCATGGAAGAGCTAAACGACAAAGGTTAACACGTTTACAAACTACCAAAGAGTATTTGGTGGGGAGGGGAGGGGGGGTAAACATACACAAGAGGGAAAGGAATGGAGGAATAATACAAAAACAAATTGCAATGACCAAAGAGGTTCAGGACAGAAAACAATCAGCATATGTAGAATAAATCATGGATGTGCATGGGTGAGCACATGAGGTAGTGATTGGCTGCACTTTAGAATAATGAAGTAAGGAGGATGAAATAATGAGCAGAAGGAGACTGTTCCACTATTGGGAAAATAATGGGATGAATAAATGCAAGTGGGTAACCAGTCTGGATTTTGGAGGGGTGAGCAGATGAGGGTTTCTTGAGGAATATGTGCAACCTGAAGTGGCTTGAGGAGGATAGAGGTAAGAGAGGGTAGGAACAGCAAGGCCGGATGTAAGTTTGTATAACAAAGAGAACCCACCAACTTATAGCTGATTTGAGTGACAGTGTTTGGAAAACTGCCTCCAGTCTTGAAATTGCAATGGTGACGAAGTCTGTTTTTGACTGCCTCAGAGGAGCAAGGTTGGAAGCGGGAGCATCAGGCCAGAATAGGTAGCCATACATCATAGAGCTCCTTCTGAAAGCCTTGTACACAATGATGAGCTTATTGTGGCAGAGAGCCTGAGCTCTATGGAGATGGTGACCAGCTGTTGATGCTCATTTGGTGACATGATCGTCCTACAAAAGGTTATGGCAGTAAGTGAGGTCAAGGAGTTTCAGGAAATTGCAGCTCTTCCAGTGGAAAGGGTGATTGCCGATCCCTGTGGCGAGCCAGTGTGAAATCGTGGGACTTGTCGGCATTGGACATTATATTCCAATTAGCTGATCAGATGCTTGTAGCTTGTCCAAGCAGCTGACCACTCTGCCAGCAATTCACCCTCGTCTTTGAACTACTAAATTTATGAAAGATTGCCTCACTTGTCTCATCACTTGGGAATTGAAACTTTCTGATTTATTGATGAAGGCCACTCTGTCATCAAAATGCAAGCAGTTGTCCTTCAAAAAAATAAATAAATAAAAATTTGCGTAATGCTTGGATTTTTTAATTTCTCACTCCTTTTTTCTGATAAAGTTCAACTACACACTATTACATTGCATATTGTAGGTGTACACAGAATTACTACTTCATTGTCGATGCATGTAAAGTTTATATTATTCCCCAAGTACATGGATTATTTAAAATGCACTCCCATTTTCTGGTCAAGCAGACATTATTTTACATAAAAAGGTAAGTTTACCCATCATGCATTGTCTTGCAAAATGTGTCCTGTATATCACAGATGGAAAGGTTTTTGCAGCCACCGTTGCAATGATGAATCCCTGCAGCTGCAACACCAGTGTATTTGAGGATGATGTCTTTCACACAATAAGTATCCAGTGTTGCATTGTTTCAACTTGGCATTTAAGGACCGTTTCACCCTCTTTCTGGAGTTTGTTTAGACACCTCTTGTACCTATATTGGTTTGTGGTTTTAACACTTTTGCTATGTTCAAATTAAAAAAAATTAGCATTTTCAAACTACAGAGATCACTGTTGGTCCCAGTATAGCCAACTCCTAATATCAACCAATTGGTAGCACTTGAAATTCGGCCTCATAATGAAAACAAACATCGTTTTTGTTTTTTTTTCCAAAAAGTGAGAGACCATGACTAAAAACACTAATGCCTTCCTCCAGGAACAATAATAATGAAATACTTAAATGATGCAAAAATGAAATAATTAAAAACATAAATAATGGAAAAAAGCAAATATTTGAAAATTGAAAAATATTTAACTGAAAATTGGAAGAAGAAAATTTTTTTAAAATAATTAAATAATTGAAAACTGAGAATTTAAAGGTTGAGAATTGAAAAAATAAATAAAAACATGGAAAAAAAATGAAACTATTAAAAAAATTAAATGACAATATTTTTATTGACAATTTAAAAAAAAATTAAATGAAAATTGGAAGAAAAATTTTTTTTTGAAAACTTAAAAAGTGGGATACCACAGACCAAAACAACACTTAAATAAAGCAAAAATGTAATAACTATAAAAATAAATAATAGAAAATGAAATATTTCAAAATCGAAAAATATTTAACTGAAAATTGGAAAAAAAAAATTTATTAAAATGAAGCAATTGAAAAATAAATTATTTCAAAACTGGAAGCATTGCAATATTAAAAATTGAGAACTGAAAAAATAAAATAATTTAAAAGTTAAATAATTGAATATTTTTTTTATTCTTCTTCTTCTTCTTCTTCTTTCGGCTGCTCCCGTTAGGGGTCGCCACAGCGGATCATCCGTATGATCCGCATAGTGATTTGGCACATGTTTTACGCCGGATGCCCTTCCTGACGCAACCCTGGTCGCCTCTTACGACACAGGGATATGGTACACCTATTTTAACCGGGGTATACACCGGCCCAGTACACTGGTACTCATTTCGCCGACCTCGGAAGGATGACAGGCTGAGTCAACCCCCTGGTGTATTAATTCAGTGGCCCAACAGGGCTTGAACTCAGGACCTTTTGGATCCCAAGCCGCTGCCCTAACCACTGCGCCAACACCAGGCTTGATTTTTTTTTATTGACAATTGAAAAAAATTAAACAAATGAAAATTGGAAGAAGAAAATTGAGAATTTTTAAAGTGGGATGCAACGGACCAAAACAACACTTAATGCCTCCCTCTGGGAACCATAATAATTAATAAATTAAATAATGGAAAAATTATTCTTCAAAAAGCAGGACACCATGGACACCAAAATTAAACACTTTCTGTCTCCCCTCCCAGAACTATAACAAAACATAGTTGGTAAAAGAAAGAGAGAAAGGAAAAAGTAAATAAAAGTTCAGAGACTGTACAAGCGTAAACAGAAGGAAAGAAAAAGATTGGAAAGATGACAAGATATATGTGACAAAAAGTCTTTTCTTACCCATGTAGATAAGTCTCAAGATTACCAGGCAGTAATGGCACAGGGAGCAAAGTGCGTCCATGAACCAAACCTGTAAGCATAAGAACACTTTCCCTCAGTGCAGAAATGTGCTTCAGGAGGTCTTTTGCGATAGTGAGGGGCCAGCTTGATTCGTTTGCTGTGTTTCTGAAAATGGGTACTAGGACCTAGAGAAGAAAAAAAAGAAATGAAGGGACGATCATGGCTGAATCACAGATTCACAGACCTATATAGCCTAACCCTAAACAGAAGTTTTGAGGCAATATATTGTCATCCTGTTTACAGTAAACTGGTACTTACTTTGCCAAACTCAGGATGACAGGCTAAGTCAACCCACCTGGTGTTATCCTAACGGCACAACAAGGGCTTGAACTCAAGACCCGAATATCTTAAGCCAGCCACGTTAACCATGAATTGCCAACACCAGACTAATGAAATGTTTCGATACAGTATCACGTGACCAGATACAAATTACATGTCTGCTCGTTCAAAGAGAGGAGTTAGTTCACGTGACATTTTTCATTGATTTTCATGTGTCGTGATCTATACCTTCCAACGGTCTGTAATTATGCACAACGATGATAAGTTAACCAAAACGAAGATAAAATGAAGGATTGAAGGATCGTCTAATTAATATTACAAACACTTAATATCCAATTTTGAACCAAACTCTTAATTTTACTGTGATGGGTCATATTTCAGTTACAAGACTGAAAGCATAAAAAACTATAGTCTCCTTATAACTGTGACATCAGGGAAGTGTTCAACTACCAAGTTTCTTGAAGAGCACTTGTTTGTTGTATGTGCCACTAACTTTACACTTGAAATCATGGAGAAAAAAAAATTATAGGAAACAACGACAAATGAAATTTTAAAACAGGGATGCAGGTGGTGACAATGACACATATTACACAAACTCAATCTGGAAAATGTTTTCAGTATCTTCGTTATAAGAGGTGCTTTTACCAATCCATCTCTGTTTTTGGAAAGTGATTGCCAAAGACACTAATATATATATATATATGTACATATATATATATATATATATATATATATATATATATATATATATATATATATATATATATATACATACATATATATATATATATATATATATGTACATATATATATATATATATATATATATATATATATACATACATATATATATATATATATATATATGTACATATATATATATATATATATATATATATATATATATATACATATACATATATATATATATATATATATATATATATATATATATATACAATATACATATACATATATATACAATATACATATATACATATACAATATACATATATATATATATACATATACAATATACATATATATATATACATATACATATACATATACATATATACATATATATATATATATATATATATGTTGTTGTTGTTCGTCTTTCGGCTGCTCCCGTAAGGGGTCGCCACAGCGGATCATCCGTTATGATCCGCATACTGACTTGGCACAGGTTTTACGCCGGATGCCCTTCCTGACGCAACCCTGGTCGCCTCTTACGACACAGGGATATGGATTGGGTTTCACCATGATTCTGGGCTGCCCTACACCCTCTCATCGCGCGGCCCAGTGCAGGGCTCCCGTCCTCAAGCGATCCTCCAACCCAAGCCTCCGAGTAGCCGGATTACAGGCGCACGCCACTACGCCCGGTTATATATATATATATATATATATATATATATATATATATATATAGTTGTGGGCTGGGGGTCGGTGGCGAGAACGACCGCTAGGTGGGGAAGTTTACACCGTCTCCAACCGGTCTCCCCGGAATTATAGGCCATCGCTCCGGATAACTCCGAAGCCGGCGGGTCGATTAATCGACCGCGAAACACCAATATCTCGACCGCGTGGCATAGGGTTAATTGTCTAGATCCCAATATACCTAAATAACCACGCAGTCTTGGCTACCGGGGATTCACGCCCTCGGCACATCTTTCTCGAACGGAGTCACTCTCCCGACTGCGGTAGAGTTCCAACTACCGACTACCAACTCCGGTTCGGTTGCAGCCGAGCAGAAACTGCCAAAGCCGTGCCGGCTACGATTAACGGATTATCAGGGATGAAACCCTGTCTGAACTCAGACCCAGACCATGCTGGACCAAATAAAGAAAGGACGGAAATGAGCTGCAAACATTTCTAATAATTTATTTACAATAAAAGACAAGGAGGCAAGACTTGAAACCAATATGCAGAGCAGGAATTTACAATGATACAAAGCACTTACTCAATTCTACTTATAGACGGGCCCACACGCAGTCACACACACAAAAAGAAAAGAAACCCCGGAGTTTTTATTGGACCCTCCAGCCGATGAGAGAAATGAGCTGGGGGTCAGAGTTCGGATGGACACCTGCGGGTCGTCGAAGGTCCCAGCCGCACGTGTGGGACTCGTGGCTCGTGGCGGCAGCCGCGTGAAACAATCGGAGCTCCGAATATGAGAAAAAAAATAGATCAGGGTCGCAGACGGGACCCACCAAGATTCCACTAACAGGCTGGTTCACTCACTCTCCAGCCCAACCACCGTCAATCAACTTGTAACCACTCAATACTCCAGATCTCCCAGCACCAATGCCAACGACAACCGAGCAGCGAACGGGCGGTGAGGGAGCATGATGGGCTGGTTGGGTCGTGCAGATGGGATGGTTGTTGGTTGGTAGATGGCTTGTTGGATGTAAAACCTAACTAAAGACATCACAATGCACACATTTAATCCTCCTGCTAAACAAAAGGACGGGGTACTGACTACACATGTACTTACCGGCATAACTAACTTTGGGACCTGAATGTTGAGTGCGCATAGTTTCCAGATTCGTAACTATATATATATATATATATATATATATATATATATATATATATATATATATATATATATATATATATATATATATATATATATATATATATACATATATATATATATATATATATATATATATATTGT
>NC_140967.1:27916127-27921127 GCF_056783735.1 Eptatretus burgeri | reverse complement strand
GCTGACGTCATAATATCGCCGCTAATGGAAATCGCCTATACCATTATCTCCGAAACTAGGCAAGCCGTTTGAATTTTGTTTGCGGGAATCAAGCCGGGCATTAGCACAGATAATTCATCGCAAACCTGATACATCACAATGACGTCATATTCGTTTTTATGACGTCATCATTAAGAGGACGAGGATCTCAGCTCATTTGAGCTTTTTATTCTGTTACATCCTGATCCGTTCTCTGCTCTAACTCCTCCACAAGCCGCGACTTTGGATACAAAAAAAGTCCCCAATAAGCCTCGTATACAATTCATAGAGACACGTAATTTCTAAATTATTTAATTACTGTCGTTTTAATTTCTTTTTCAGAGAAATGTTTCCAGCTGATGTGCAAATACTTTGCTTTTTTGCAGAAAATGTGAGAGAAGAGGAAATATAACTTATATTGTCATAATGAATAATATGAAATGGACTGAAAATGTGAAAATATACGTTCAAGCATAGATGTATAATCACGCGGTACCATCCTTCGGATGGTGGTTAAACTGAGCATCTCATGGTGCTGGACGTTAAAGATCCCATGGTATCCTTCGCGAAGAGTAGGCGGGCTATCACCAGCACCCTGAACAAATTCCAAATTCCTGCTCTAACCTACAGGGGGGGGGGGTATTGCAGTAGCTGCACAGCCACACCTTCAGCAAATGATACTACCCTGCAGTTGTGCTGCATCTAAAATAATAATAATAATAATAATAATAATAATAATATCATTACCTGAGAAAACGGATCATTAACTTTTGTAACGAAACACAAAAATATAAGTTTCTCGTCTACCTCGTCTACTAGGATGGTGAATTGCTCCAAGGGCGAAGAGGAGACGTCCCCGCAGAGTAGCGAGTTACTCGAGACATCTGCAGTCAAAGCCCCAGGAGACCTTTTTGAAAAGACCACAGTCTTGCCCCTAAACAAGGCGTTGGAGAAGCCCAGAGAAGGGATGAGCTGTCCACCCGGGCCGAGTGTGAAAATGAGAATGGATTCACTTTCGCCTTCTTTTGACACAAACTCCTTCAAGATCTCCCCGTGAATCGGAGCATCCACACAGCGCTGCCACGTGTCTGGGTTCAGTCCCAGAGAGTGGAGCGTCCATTCTCGCAAGAAACTCAAGAGTTGCTCATCCAATATCTCCTCGGACTCGCTCTTGCTTTCTTCCGTGTCTCGTGGGATATCCATCTTTTTCTCTATTCCTGGGTCTGTCCGTCAAATCGACGACGTCCGTCGTTCTCATCCGGATTAATCACGCTCTCTCGGCCCAGTGTCTTTCTCTATAGCAACGATTACCTTGGTAACCCGTCGACGCCTTGGCCTGGATGTGGATGTTAAGTTTGAAAGAAGCAAACATTCGCCCTTAAACAAACTTTGGAATCTTCGACGTTAAACACAATTTCCTTTAAAAGGAGGTATAATGTCGAAGAAACAAAACGTTTACTATTTGCGAATTAACTCACAATAATTTTAGAAGAAGTAAATTGCACTTTGTTTTATATATTTATACATTTATATATATTTGAATCGAACCCCCTAACTTGATGAGGCAGCAGGGCACAGATTGAGTCCCTTCACAGCACTTGCTGCACGGCCTGCCAGCAACAAGTCTCGCCTGCCACACGAACACATTGTCACTGCCCTGTGTGTGTGTATATATAGATATATATATATATATATATATATATATAGATATATATATATATATATATATATTTCGGCACGCCCCATTTTTTGTTCCACCATCAGATTTTTGTGACTGCATGAAATGAAACAAGCTTTGACATATATATAGTAATGATATTATTGTCTTCCTTAAGAGGCCCCTCAAAATTCGTTTTGATGATTATGGTAGTTAAACAGTTCATGTTCTCCATTTGCAAAATGGGAGGAATTATTGCACAAAAAAGAAATTAAAATGTTTCCCATTTTTTAGAGAACCACTAAGATGAGTTCGTAAAACCTTTTGTCGAGTATGTTATTATTAATCACTATACGCCATAGTAAATTGCTCATGTTATTGAGCTGTCAATAAGTTATCAATCATAGACATATAGTAAACTCACTTGAGTATTCATATCTCTATTTCAATGCGTAATATCAAGCGGTACCTTCATGATGACCTACTAAAACCGGTCTCGATGTCCGTCCGTCCGTATATCTGTTCACAATCAAACCGATCGTGATGCATTTTAAGGCTTTCCGAGAGCTTTGGAGAGATTACCTACACTCCCGCACGGTGCTATTTTTATTATTCCGACTGCACTTCATTAGAACATAGATCGTGGATGGATGCGCAGATCCCAGGAGAACAACTATAGCTGTACAGAACAATTCATATTATCGATGGATAAAAATGATATTTAATTGATATTATAACAAATTGTTTATTTAAAATATCTTAAATTTTGTGAGTTTTTAGTTTGTTGTGAAATATTAGGTCCTCGGGTCTCCGCATAGTGGCGTACAGGCTTAAGTCGTACTTCTGTTTACTACCGTAGAAAATCACAGAACCATCTGATCGACATGCTGTTAACAGTTTCAGAATCAGCTAAAATCTACAAGACATGAATATGTAGACGAAACTGATCCGGCCTTTTGGATCACTTTAAAGTAGGGTGCCCTGTAATTTTAATGCGCTCTATGAATCCTCCGGAACTCACAAATGGTACACGTTGTGTCGTCACTAAACTACGTGGTAATGTCATCGAAGTGGAGCTACTGCGGGACAGTCGAAGGAGAAAACCTGAATGATAATCAATGGATAAAAATTATATAATATATTGTTTAAAATACATTCATGTGATCTGTCTTTTACCATATGTTGCCAGTGACGCCCGTCCAAGACGGGCACCTTTAATATATATATATATATATATATATATATATATATATATATATATATATATATATATATATTAGCAGAGTATGCTGACACATTGTAAGCAATAACAAGCCGTGCTTCCCCATTGTCTCGGGTCACTCACCTGCATTTGATTTTTCATTTATTTATGTTTTCATTTACAGACACTTTCCAACGGTTCTGTGGTTTTACTTGGTCTATCAGCTTCGATGTCTGTCGGCACACAAAATTACCATGCTACCCCACCCCATCGTCTCGGGTCGCTCATCTGGATTTTGTCATTTATTTACTTTCATTCATGGATGTTTTCCGATGGTTCTGTGATTTTTCCCGGTGTATCGGCTTCGATGTCCATCAGCACGCAAAATTTCAGCTTTCTCCATCATCCGGAATGTTCCGATCTTTAATATCAGTCAATCAGTGAATCAGTGGTTATAAAGAGCTTTATATTGTTGTTGATTTCCGCCACTCCGGTGTGCGGACGACCGCCTTCAGCTCAATTGCGGCCGCGTGCGCCCCCCGAACGTGGAAATCTAGTCGCAGCTTCCGGATCAACGCCAAAACCCAGCTACAGGGGTTTTTAACACACCATAAACCAGCCAACTCTTCTGTCCACGCGCTACAGGGTCGATCGATCGCCGAATTGTCGATGTACCTAATTATTCACGCGGATAGAAATGCCGGGAGTTTATACCTCGACGGAGCCTGCACGAAAACGAGCCGCTTAAGCAGCTCGTTCTGTATGTGATTGCCGAGAGGTTTTATATCACCAAGTCCCGTCGGACCAGATGTACGTTTTATCGGCTGAAAATCAGCCAGCTAACATTCCAAACCCATCATGGCAGTAAATGGCAGAAAGTGACACAACGAGCAGGTTAACATTCAAAAATGGGGACATTTCAAATGCACATATGCAATGAATAGGGGGATGGGGACAAGACACGAGTAAAAACCTACAGTCGATGTCTATTTATTATGTACATGCACTTAATCAGTTCTACTTTGGGACAAGGTGCCAGACTTTCATGCAAAACCCAAGAAAGAAAGAAAGAACTGGGCTCGTGAGCATTTATAATTGCTCGGAGCCGGGATAACTGAAGGGGCTCCGAGAGACCGAGCGGGCTACCTGGCCACCCTCTTGGTGACTCGCTGGGTCTTGGTTCAGTGACCCTCAGTGTTTTTGCCTGGACCTCCGAGCTCCAACTGGCTCCCTTGGTCGTCCGGCCCCCACTGCGGCCTGGTCTAGCCGACGACGCGCTGAAGGAGTGAATGGGTCTCGCCTCAGGCCTCCTGGTTGCACCGGCGTACCCCCAGCAAACCAACTGCCCGAACTCCGAACTCTCCAGCTCCCAACAGGGCGTCTCTCCACTCCTACCACCAACCGCAAGCCACGAACTCCAGACTCCAGACTCTCTTCAATGGCCCAGCCCAATTCAAGCCCAACTCTCAACTCAACTCGCTTCTCGGTGTTCCAGCATGGCTCTTTATCGTGTTCGGGGGGGGGGGGGGTGCTCGCTCTTTCACCTTCGACCCTTCACCCCCAGCTGGCTCCACCCCTCTCACTTTTGATTGGCCAGCTCCTTCAGAGGGTAAGGCCTTTCTGATCCGTTTTGCAAGTCATGCTTGCACGCGGACGTAGTTGAAATCACCGGCTTCAAGCGGACGTGGTTGAAGATCACCGTAAAACGCGGCCGTGGGTTGTCGTTGTTGTTATTGTTGTTAAAATAAAAGATAGAGACAGAATAACGGCTAACTGAAGAGGCACAGCCTGGCACACGAATAATTCCCGTTACACATCAGTGGGGAAATCTAACCTGGAACACACACTTATCGACATAACTGATCTTAGGGGAACCTGAATGGTGATCTGTGATTTTCCACAACCGTAATAATATATACTAGCGCGTGCCCGTACGTGCGTGTTTATCTCTCTATAATTCATCGAGAATATCGAGAAAATCGAGAAAGAAATCGAGAAAGTACAGAAATCGAGAAAGAAATAATACAGTAAGTCGAGAAATCGAGAAAAAAAATCGAGAAAGATAACAGTAAGTCATCACTATCCGGAAGTCCGTACGTTGTAACCTCTCTTCCCCAATGGCCA
>NC_140967.1:27816127-27913627 GCF_056783735.1 Eptatretus burgeri | reverse complement strand
ATGAGTGTTGAAGCGGTGTATAAGTACGTAATAATTTATTGCAACCGCTACATTTCAATATAAGGAATCAACGTAATATTATTTAGATTTCTATTTACATATTTTTACTGACTTACAGCGAAGGTAATAATTAAAAAAAAAATCCTTTTCATTCTGTCTTACGGAGGTTTGTTGTGATCGGCGGAAATGTGGAAAGATGGCGGGTCTTTTGGACTACGAGACTCAGATGTTCTTGGACCTGTTTCACCATGATGGATTACTGCTCACAGCCAAAGGATTGGGCATTGACCGGATACTCCTGGCTTTCCTGCGCCTGTACTCGGACCCAGCGAATCTCGTCCTTGTTCTCAACACGTCACAAGCGGAAGAGGTGACCCCCCCCCCCCCCTTGCGCAGCGACATCTTCCTTTCCCCTTCTTTCCTTCCATTTGTTTAATACTTTCTCGAATCGAAAAATACGTCCACATTTAATTGTCAATACAAAGTTATACCAATCTCGTTTTGTGCACATTTTTATAAGTATGATGTAATTATTTAAACAAAAATGTATTTTGCTCCATAAATAGCGAACGCAGTGAGCTTCATACTTAACGCGTGCACATTAGAGAATAGGAAACAACAACAACAACAACAACAACAACATACCCCTGACGATTTCGAATCCGTGTCGTTGGCTATGACCCTTTTGCTTCCGGTTGTTTTAAAACGTTGTGCGGTGTATAAACACGATTGGGTTTTATTTCTATCTTGTGAATATTACTTAACGCGTACACATGAGAGAATAGGAAACAACAACAACAACGCAATACCCTGACGATTTGGAATCCGTGTCGTTGGCTATGACCCTTTTGCTTCCGGTTGTTTTAAAACGCTGTGCGGTGTATAAACACGATTGGGTTTTATTTCTATCTTGTGAATATTACTTAACGCGTGCACATGAGAGAATAGGAAACAACAACACAATACCCTGACAATTTGGAATCCGTGTCGTTGGCTATGACCCTTTTGCTTCCGTTTTTTTTTTGTTTCCGGTTTTTGTCATGGGGAATGATGCATGCCGGGAGATAAAGGCATCGGCGGAGAAAAACCTTCAGAGTATAAGGCTTTATTTCACTTGATTGAAGCCGACTCTACAGACACATAAAAGAATACATGTGCAGCAAGGAATACATGTGCAGTCGATCACCACAAAATATATCAGCAATTAGCCAGCATAAGCACGGAGTCCGGTATACTCTCAATTCTTACCATTCAACGAGCACCAAGTGAACCACCGCCGTAAATGACAATGCCCCAGGGACAATCCCACCGACCGCGCGGCATCTCGGTTTTATCTGTCCCGTGTGCGAGCCGCGCGACACGTGATCGCGCGTCACATCCTTTAATTCATCACATTCTCCCCATCTTTAAAATGTAACTAGAGGCTCAACTAACGCACCATGATTACTTCAACGCTATAGGAGCATACATTTCAAGCAACGCGAACTATTTAAACTACAGAAGCATACATTTCAAGCAGTGAGGATTATTTTGAGTTATCGAAGCATGGTAAGGTGCCATCGAGGGATGCCGATAATCCCCTTTACAGATCGAGTCGTCGAGGGGGTTTTATCCATCGACCTCTCTGGGAGTAAATGGTGGTTTCACTTGAGGGAGGCTTCCGATCCTCTTGGGGAGCCTCGACTCGTGCCGGGGATGACTCCTCGATCGCTCTCGGGTGAAATGCGGTAGCTCCGTCATCACCATTCTTGGGTGGAGTTCCTGAGGGGGAAACACCTGGGGAGGGAATGTCAGAGGGAGGAGTACCAGATGGAGAAGTACCTGCGGGAGCCAGATGGCGAACCGACACAGTGGTCTCCCTGCCATCAGGAAGTCTAACATGAGCATACTCAGGAATAGCATCGATGAGTTCGACCTTCTCCACCATTGGTTCATACTTGCTTTGTCGTACCGGGCGCTTCATGAACACTGTTCCCGGATAGGTTAGCCAGTTGGGCACCGTTTGGCCGCCAGTATATCGTCGTTGGTGAGTAAACATTCGTTCGTGAGGAGTAGCATTGATGGACGTACAGAGCAAAGAGCGTATGGAATTCAGGGCATCGGGAAGGGTAACCTCCCACCGCTCGAGCCCCAGCCCTCTCAATTTCAGCGCAAGGGTTACGGCTTTCCAAATGACTCCATTATACCGTTCCACCTGCCCATTACCCTGTGGGTTGTAACCCGTCGTTCGACTAGTTGCTATGCCGTGCTCAAATAGGAACTGTTTTAGCCCGACCGACATGAAACCCGGCCTCTGTCTGAATGTATGTACGAAGGTTTCCCAAACATGGCAAAGAGGTCAGAGAGACATTTCACGACAGTGCCTGAGGTCATATCCGAGCACGGAAATGAATTTGTACAAATGCGTACTTTCACTTTTGTACTGCAGGAATACTTCGTTGAGGAGCTTCGTCGTACTGGAGTTGAGTACCTACCAAAGATCGTGACTACTGAGATACCGGGCAGCGAACGGAAGGATTTGTACAAGGAGGGTGGTGTTCTATTTGTCACCAGTCGTATTCTGGTGGTGGATTTCCTCACTGACCGTGTTCCTGCCAATCTTGTCACTGGTACGCTTCATTGATACGACATGAGGTGTCAGATGTTGTGGTTGCACAAATAATGCAGGTTTATACTTCCACAACTATGCAGCCAATTTCCTCAACACTTACATCATGCATCACAATGAATAACCAGCGATGGCGACTTCTATCAAATTGGTAAATAATTAGAATGGAAGTCGAGGAAAGGTAGTATTAGGTAGTCCAAGATTGAGATTTTTATTTTATTTCTGTTCATGCAATGAACTGGTCTTGCACTCCCTATGTAGTGGTTTGCTGCTGGGTTTGAATGAAGTGGCATAACCAGACTCTGTGGCATAATGGATAGAGCATCCACACTGAGTCTGGGAGGTCAGTGGTTCGTATTGTTACGGTTGTGGAAATTCGCATTACACCATAAAGAGTCCTCAGGTGAGATATCTCGATCAGTCCATGTGTAGTTAGCCCACACCCGTTGTATCGAGGGAATTTATGTGATCCATTCGGGCTGCGATCCTTCAGTTAGTCGTTTTTCTTTCTCTATTATTAATTTGAACAAGAACAAAACAAACCAATAACGACGCTTGTGGGTTTTTCCCACCATTTTTCCCCGCGCTTGGTGTGAAGGAAGGGGGGGGCAGCTCGCCGCCGATTAGTGGATGAACAGCGTGAGGCGGTCAGGTTGAGGGAATGCCCCTTTTCGGGAACCTTCTCGAAGGAAGGTGGAGCCGAAAACGGGGCGGGCGAAGGGCGGAGCCGGCCCCTACAAAAGGGACGAACGAGTTGGTCTTCAGTGGGGTTGGTTTGAAGTTCAGTTTTGGTTGGTCTACAGTTGGTTTGAGTTCGGAGTGAGCCTTCTGGTTCTTTGCGAGCTCGTTGTTCCTGCCTTGTTCTGCGATCCTCGCGCGAGCGCGGGAAGTAGCGCCGAACGAGCCCCGTCTGTTCCCCCAAAAACCCCGTCCGGGCTGTCGGGCAGACGACGCGAGCTACGCGCGGGACGAGCTCGGTGCGCCACACCAGGAGGAGACAAAGGAGGGACTCGAGGCTGTGGTCCCCCAAGGCTGGACAACGCGCCCAGGGAAGTCGTGACTTCCTTTTTTTGGGGGGTTTTGTGTAAATGTCTGTGGGTGGCGCCAGTCTTGTAAGTAGAAACTGTGTAAGTTTCAAGGTGTGTAAATAATTCCCTCTTATTCGGTTTTAACTCTTTCATTGCTTTTATTGTTTTAACTGTTATATGTGAATTTTTGTATGGCGGTATATACGTGCTTGCTTTGTGTCTGTGTATGTAAATAAAGTGCATTGTGTGAACTGTTTTCCCGCTTCGCTTCGTCTTTTCCTTTTATTGAACCCCCATCTTGCATCACGTAAGGGGTTCGTAGTGGGTTTAAAACGCCCAGTAATTAATCGGAACCGTCAAGGCCGACGATAACTCCGCTCGGTTATCCCTGTAATACGGAACAAACCGCTTAAGCGGTTAGTGTCCGGAGTCGGCCTGTGGCGTGGTACGATCGCCCGGTCGACCACTCGCGCAGGTACTTAGGTAGGTCGAATTTGGCGAGCAACCCTATCCTGCGCGGGTGGGCAATTGGCACGATCGTGGTGAGGTTAAACCCCCACCCGTGACTGGCTCCGGGTGATAGTTCCCGGAGGGTCGCGAATGAATTGTCCATTCCGGTGGGCGAGGCGGCCGCCATTCGAGTTACGTGGCCGATCGCACTCCGGGCGGGCCAGAATTCGCAACAGTATTCAACCCTGGCCGAATCATACCAAAGATGAAAAACGGTATGTGCTGCTTCCTTGCTTGATGCTCAGCATTTATAAAGGATAGAGCACGGACAAAGAATTAAGTGTTCACATTCCTTATTATTTGCACATCGATTCCTGCCTTTAACTGTGGTTCATTGCATTTAATATATTGATTGAATGTCGAATGCTGGGGTATAGAGCTGGGGACCAGTGATGTAATGGTGTGCAGGCCACAGAGCAGTAGCATGTAGCCCCTGTTGCTTTCCATCATCAGGCCTTAAAATTATTTTTGAATTTTTTTTATTTTAATGAGGGGGTTGAGTATAAATTATGCCCATTAAAGTTGGGGACAGATGCGTTGTAGGGCTGATGCAATGCCCACTGGTCTAAAAGGGAGTTAAACACGTCGCAGGCCGAAAGTAACATCCACCGATGGCAGTTGCTGTTCAGAATCCTTTTTCTACTTTCCAGGCATCCTTGTGTACAAGGCTCACAAGATCATGGATTCCTGCCTGGAGGCATTCGTTTTGCGGCTTTACCGTCAGAAGAATAAGCAAGGCTTCATTAAGGCCTTCACAGATCAGCCAACTGCATTCACTACGGGATTCTGCAAAGTAGAGAGGGTCATGCGATGCTTGTTTGTGCGGAAACTCTACCTGTGGCCTAGGTACGTATGCATGCATTTCGGACGAAGGCTCTATGCTTCAGTCTGGGCCTCCTGTGTCGTCTGTCGTTCGATCTCCCAAACATTAGTGACATGCTAAAGTCCTTTAGCCCCCTCATTGTGGTTTTAATGTTTTGGCTGAAATAATCTTTGTTATATCTGTTCACCACAATGCTTTCAGGATGTCTATAAATGGTGTGATTACACGTATTATACGGAAAGATTGTTTTCAGTTTTCCCTGGTTTATCCGCAATTTATTTTTTTTTTTGCTGTTGTTTTATTTTGATGTCTCTCTTATTTATTTTGTCTCCTTGTCTGAAAACCTAGATTCCACGCAACAGTTCAAGCCTGTCTCGAGCAGCGGCAGGTGGATGTTGTAGAGATTGCTGTTGGTCTAAGCCCAGCAGCGCAAGCCATTCAGAGTTGTATCCTTGAAGTTCTGGGTGCTTGTCTCCGCGAGCTTCATCGGCACAATCCCAGCCTTGACCTCGACTCGCTGTCTCTCGAGAATGCCATCGGAAATGCGTTTGATAAGGTGTGGCGGAAGATGAGTGGCATGATTCATACTATTGGCTGAGCAAACTTCCTTGGTATTTGCAAAGTTAAAAATTCTCAAATTGAGCATGAAGCTAAAGTGCAGGCTACGAAAGATTTTGCACTTGGAATAGAAATTGAGCATAAATAAAGAGTCAGATTACATCTAAAGCTGGAAGCTCATTACCTCCACCACTGAAGGTGGATGGAGGTTTTGTCTTCACCCCTGTTTGTTTGTTTGTTTGTTTGTTTGTTTGTCTGTGTACAGGACATCTCAAAAAGTTATAGATGGATTTGGGTGAAATTTGGTGGACAGGTTGGGTATGTGACAAGGAAAAATTGATTGCATTTTCGTGAAGATCTGGATCAGGATATGATAAGTATATATATATATATATATATATATATATATATATATATATATATATATATATATATATATATATATATATATATATATATATATATATGTCCAGATTTTTATATTATTTTCCTGTACTTACTTTATATTTGCTTTAATAATAATTTTACTAAACTCTATGGTTTTTGATTCTCCTTAATGACCATTGACATGGTTTTATCTATTATTATGGTGTTACAGATGTTTGTTTCAATCAAATTCTTGTATGTTCCAGTTTGAGAACCATTTTGCTTTGAGAACAGGGTCCAGGAATGTAACTCTTTCTCAAACCGGGAGTTGTCTATTAAATTTAATCGACCTAATTAAAATTCAAATATAATTTGTGATTCATTTCAGACAATAAGGCTACAACTTGACCCAGTGTGGCACACATTGGGTGCGAAGACCCGCTCACTGGTGCAGGATCTGAGAGTCTTGCGGACTTTGCTGCTCTGCCTTACCCAGTATGATGCCGTCACTTTCCTGAGCTTGCTCGAGTCTCTGTGGTCCAGTCATAAGGCGTTTGGTCAAAACTCTGGTGTGGGTCATAATATAACACGTACATTTTAACAGCCTCCTCTCTCCTCCTCTCTCTCCTCTCTCTCCTCTCTCTCCTCTCTCTTCTCTCTCCCTCTCTCTCCTCTCTCTCCTCTCTCTCCTCTCTCTCCTCTCTCTCCTCTCTCTCCTCTCTCTCCTCTCTCTCCTCTCTCTCCTCTCTCTCCTCTCTCTCCTCTCTCTCCTCTCTCTCCTCTCTCTCTCCTCTCTCTCCTCTCTCTCCTCTCTCTCCTCTCTCTCCTCTCTCTCCTCTCTCTCCTATCTCTCCTATCTCTCCTATCTCCTCTGTTGTGTAAACTCTGCACTCACTGCATTGTTCATTCAATTTGTTGTTGGCGTTGTAAATATGTCTCAAGTAATTGAGTTTTTCTTCCCTGTTCACTCATTTTAGGTTGGTTGTTCATGGATGCTGCAAACTCGATGTTTGTACACACGCGTGCTCGTGTGTATGGATATTCGGTTGACAATGATTCGGGGAAGAGGACGGATGGTAATTAAAAAGTTTAATGTTATTGGAAGATGGAATTCATGAAGTTGTAACGAGACTGCAGTTTAGTATTTTAAATAGGGACCATCTATTTTTTGAGTCTCGCCCTGAAGGGAATGTGAGACAATTGGTGTGTGCGCGTGCGTGTGTGCGTGCTCATGTCCACATTTCTATATTTGCGCTTTAAAAATGTTTTTTTTTCTGCAACCGCTTGGCCGATTGATGCTAAATTTCAAATATAGGAGGGACACCCCGTGGAGAATATTTTATTGCTAATTCTGATGTCATAAGGTCACATGGGATGGCAGCCACATTGAATTAAAGGGAAAATTTTGGACATAATTTTCTCCAAAACCGCTCGATGAAGAATAAAATAAAAACTAGAACGGGCACTCATAGAGCGCATACCTTCGCCGCCACTACTTTTTTTTGTTCTTGGTATGAGTGTGGGGAACTGGTTTCATATGAATGGTCTTATGACACAAACCACATATCTATAATGTCATGACCCCCCCCCCCGACTTTTGGGGGCTACGGACTAAACAACAATCAACTCACGTCGTTTTGGCGAGTCTTCACTCGCAAGCTCGGTGAATACAACATTTCAACAAGAGAAGGTAATCTCGTTTGATGCTGGTTTCATGCAAATCGAATAAGAATTGACTGAGTTATGCCGAAAACCGCATATTTTTCAAGGGCGTGACCCCCCCCCCCCCGACATTTCACCCCAACCGGTGACATGTGTTATGACATCATTGTGTCACAAGATTGGGCACTAAATTCTGAACATTTTGGTGCTGGGTTCATGTAAAGCGGACAAGAATTGACCGCGTTATGACAAAAACCGCATATTTTTCAAGGTCGTGACCCCCCTGACCTTTGACCCCAAACCGGTAACAAGAGTATGGGCGTCATTGTGTCATATTGCATATCACAAGATGAGGCGTTGAATTCTGAACATTTTGGCGTTGGTTGCATGCAAATTGAATAAAAATTGACCGTGTTATCGTAAAAAGACGATTTTGACCTTTTCGTGACCTTGACCTTTGACCCGAACGATCCCAAAATCTAATCGAATGCTTCCTGGCTAATAACCAATCATCCCACCAAATTTCATGCAATTCAGTTTAATACTTTTTGAGTTATACAAATCACAAGATTACAAATAAATAAATAAATACACGCCGACCAAAACATAACCTTTCGCAGAATGCGAAGGTAATAAACTCGGCATACAGTATGTCATAAACTCCCCATGGGGTATTTCTGGTGATCCCGATGACGTCATTGGAGACATGGTATTCAAGCCAGAATTGGTTGAATTGAAATCTTTATCTGAAAAATCTGAAACTTCAAATATCTGATCTATGACCCAATGTGAGTAAAGAATTAAATTTATGATGTCATAACTATGCCAGGAAACTGACATAATCGGGTGAATGGATGACATGGGTATGTGGGCCATAATAATAGCGTGTTCATTGAACAATGGTATTTTCTGTTCAAAATGAACCCGCTAGACGAGACTATACACTCTGCGAGTGCTGTTATAGTTACATATGCAAAAGAGTGTAATTTTAACCCATCCCTCATCCTTTTTCTCCTTCCTTCCCCTTGTTTCTGTCTTCCCTTGACCTCCTTTCCCGTCCTTTCCCACTTCTTCCACATACACTCTCAAACCCTTTACCCTTTTATTATTTTCAAATTAACCCATCTTCCCAATTTTCAGTGTGTACATAATAAATAGATTTCCCCATGCACATGGTGGATAGGCTCTTTGGCCTAGTTGCCTAAGCAAATTGTTACACATTGTTCATTATTTTGTTTATTGTTTCTTTTCTTTTTGTTTACTTGGTTTCATAAATGTATTGGACCAACTTCTCCATGAACCTTGGTGTTATTAACAAGCCATGGTGTGTAATGATACTCGTAATATTTAATTTGGTGTTCATTACAAATCCACCATGCGACAGCTTCGAGTCTTGTCGAACCTGCCTTCCTTTTCTTCCTCTTATGACATTATTTCTCTCCAATTTGTGTCCCATTTTGAAGGGGAAAAGCAAGAGTTACTATTGGAGAAGAACCCAAAATGGGAGGCCCTGCTGGAGGTATTAGAGGAAATTGAAAGAGAAAATAAAGACAGCAAAGATCTTGGAGGGCCAGGTGTGCTTTTTAATTTTATTTCACATTATGTGCTTTGTGTTGATGTTGTGTAATGCAGTGGCAACAGTAGAATACACAAACACTTGGGTGAAAATGGAGTGGGGTCAATAAACCTTTCCCTGCCCTCATTACATTAATTAACTAGAAGGGCACTCAGTACAGCGCATACCTCCGTCACGTAATACCTGATCCATGAGAACATATCGGGCCCAATACATTTTTGAAATATCATGCTATACAGTACTATATCGCTTTTGGCCCGATCTCTCAATGGTGAAGAATCACTTTAAAAATTAAAGGATTCTCGTATCTGGATCCAGATTCGGATTATCACCAAAATCGAATCACTTCGTCCTTGCGACACACCCAACCTGTCCACCAAGTTTCATCCGAATCCGTCCACAACTTTTTGAGATATCGTGCTATATATCATTTTTGGCCTTATCTCTCAACGGTGAAGAATCACTTAAGAAATTCTAGTCGTCTGATCTGGATCCGGATCTTCACCAAAATCTAATCAGTTTGTCCTTGTCACACACCGAACCCGTCCACCAAATTTCATTGAGAACCGCCCACAACTTTTTGAGATATTCTGTACACAAACAGACAAACAAAGACAGAAAGGGGTGAAACATAACCTCCTTCACCTTCGGTGGCAGAGGTAAAAAGGTCACAAAGATACTGTGCTTCTTGGTGTCCCCAGAACAAAATATATAAAAGAGGATAAGGGTTGTCGACATTTTTCTGCTTCTACAAGGCTTCCATGCACTTCCTGTTGCTACAAGCTTGTTATCCTGACATTTTTGGGGAAAAAAATGTCTCTGTCCATCTGCCACACTATCTCCTCCTAAACGGTTGTGCAGAAATTCACCAAACGTGGTAGGGCAGTATCACTGGCAGTATCACTGCCTCCAAAACCACAGTATCACTGCCTATGGCACGAATGTGCAAGGGCAGTATCACTTTTGGCCCTGCCCACTGGAGTGGGGTCAAAAGGTCAAATACCAAAAATTGCAATTACGGGCACATTTTAAAACATTTTTGAATGAAACTTCAACAGATGGGGATGCATGAAATATTTAATGATTTTCTTTTTTTATGCCTCCGGTGACGAAGTCCCCGGTGGCGTTGTTTTCAGTTGTCCGTCCGTAAGGACATCCATGCAAATTTTCTCTGTTTTCTCTGCAACCGCATATCCGATTTGACATTAAATTTTCACCATTGATGTGACTGCTCATGCAGAATTTTTAAATGATAATTATGACGTCATTGGTCACGTGGGGTGGCAGTCATGTTGGAAAAACGGAAAAACTTTGGACCTCTGTATTTTCTAAAATTCACCATGGAAATAATTGAAACTTGGCACCTAGCAACTACTCTACATGGGGAATAAGTGTGAATTCACTATGATGTCATCGTTGAAGTGGTTTCCCAGTCAAAGTTAAACAAGTAAAACGGTGCATTCGATCAGTATGAAAATGTGTGAGGTTCATCTAGGGATAGATTGGTCGACAGGGGAAAAAAAAATTCCGTCATCGGTCATGTGGTTTGGCAGCCATATTGTTTTTGTTTTTTAAATATAAAAAATCTTCTCTGGAACCGCTTTAAAGATCAAAGTGAAACTGCACATAAATGATCAACCAGCCATGTTGAATAAAGTTTTTGTAACTATGACATCATTGGTCACATGGTCTGGCAGCCATCTTGGATTGTCCCGAAAACCTTCAAAAATCTACTCCAGAACGGCTATACAGATTGAGGGGAAGCTTCACACACCTATTCAGCATGCCTTCTTGACAATAGGATGATAAAGAATAATTGATGTCACATGGTTCGGTGGCCATATTGGATTGAAGAAAAATAGTAAATAATGTTTTCTCTGGAACCGCTTTTCCGATCGAAGTGAAATTTACCAAATATCATCTAACACTATTACTGCATACAGTGTGGAAAGTATGACGTCAGGGTCATGTGGTGTGGCAGCCATATTAGATAGAAAAACAGACCTTATCCGATCAAAAGAAAACTTCACACATGTGATCCTCTCCCAAATCCTGGACAGAGTCCAAATTTTCAATGCCATAGGTCACGTGGTTTGGCAGCCATGTTAGTGTGAAAACCGAAAATTTTAAAACCTTTTTCTCCAAAACCGCTTAATGGATCGATGTGAATCAAGTTGTGTTGGCATGGAGCAAGGGCAGTGGATTACAATTGCAAAGTTTCCCATCAATCGCGACAGCCGTTTCTGAAAAATATTTTTTAAATATTTTCCTTGAAACCAATGTGGTTGCCACACCACGTGACTCACGTCATTTTTAACTGCAAACTCTAGTCATAATAGGTAAATGGTTTCAGAGAAATAATTGTTGAATTTTCCTTAAAACCAACATGACTGCCACATTATCTGACTGATGAGGTCATTGTTTAATAAAATATTTGCAGCATCAGTGGTGGATCATCACTGCAAAGTCATGCATCGAAAGGCTAAGCGGTTTCAGAGAAAATGTTTTTTTAATATAATCGACTCGGCATGGGTACTACTGGTTGAAAATTTCAACATCGTCGGTCACATGGTCTTGCAGGCATTTTGGACAAAAAGTCTTATCCGATCAACGCGAAACTCCAAAGACGTGATCGGCCACCCATTCTGAATTTGATATGATAAAGAGGACGTCGTGGGAAGGTGTCCTATCGAAGCGGGGTGGCATAGTTTTTTATTTATTTTTTTCCATCATAGATGTGACTACTCATGTAGAATGTTTTTGTGATAACTATGACATCATAGGTCACGTGGTGTGGCAACCATGTTGAAAAAAAAGGAAAAACTAGACTTCTGTATCTCAAACGCTACAAGGAAAAATTGAAACGTGGCACATGTGAAGTACTCTCCATGGGAAACTGATTTTTTTTTATGTCATATGTGGCTTCATTATGATGTCATAATTGCATATGCCAAACGCTTTATCTGATCAGTATGAACATTTTTGAGGGTCATCTAGGGCTAAATTGTAATTGGCAAAAAAAGAAATTTATGACGTCATCTGTCACATGGTTCGGCAGCCATATTGTTTTTAACATAAAACCTTCAAAAATCTTCTCTGTAACAGCTGAACAGAATGAGGCGAAACTTTACAGGTATGATCGCCTATCCATGATAAACAAAAAGTTCTCCACCAATGACGTCATTGGTCACATGGTTTGGCAGCTATTTTTTGAAGAATAAACATTTTAATATCTTCTGCAGAACGGTTTGACAGATCGAGGGGAAACTTCACTTACATGTTCCCCAAGCCTTGGGGATACCAGGGTGTTCCTGAATATTTAATAGGTCACATGGTCTGGCAGCCATATTGGTTTGAATGAAATTATTTTTAAAATATCTTTCTCTTGCATCGATTCTCTTGCATCGATTCTCTTGCATCGATTTCACATCAATCGATGTGAAACGTCACAGTTATGATGGAGTAGACATGTGGAATATATGTTTTACATTTCAACCTGATCGGACACATGGTCTGGCAGCCAGAATTATTTAATCTTTAAAAATCCGGGTTCAGGGATTTAAATCAAACTTGGTACAAGTATGCATAATGATGTAACAATGTAGGCGGAGGCAAACTGGTGACGTCGTGATGACGTGACGTCGAAGATTGTCGTTCTAGTTTTTTTGGATATGACCCTCTGGTTCATGCCCCAGGGAATGGGAACTTAGGGTCACAGGGGTAAAAAAGGGGAAAAAAATTGACTCAGAATTGAATATTGGGTCATTCCTGGTGGAACCTTTTGCCATCTTTCAACTTTGCTTTCAGTGGGAAGCATGGGGATTTGCAATGGCGTGCCATTGACTTCACTGTAGTCATTAATTTGCATTTGATTCTATACTTGACAACGTGTACAGCAATTTTGACAACAAGGTGAGGAAAGACGAGTTTATTTCTGTGTTTGTGTTGCAGGCCAGGTATTGGTGTGTGCAAGTGATGACAAAACTTGTGCCCAGCTCCGTGAATTACTTTGCCGAGGCCCAGATTCCCTCCTACAAAACATGTTTAAGCAATCACATTCTGGGAGTGCTAGTGGTGGTAGCAGCAGCAGTGCTAATAGTGTAAGAGGCCTTGATGGAAGGTTTGATGCCAACGATGTGTTAGATATGCCAAAGATATCTACGGAATGGCTCCAACCTGCAGGTTGCATCAAAAATCCTTCAACAGTGTTCAGAGGTCAAAAGAGACCCGCACTTACTGGTTCAAGATCAAAGGGCCAAAGTAAAGGGTGGCATAAGAAAGGAAAGAAGAAAAAGGAAGAGAAGGAAAGTGGATTAGGAAAGGGTCCTCGAGACTTAACACTGACACAGATGTTGCAACATCCCAAAAATAATGACTCTGATCAGGAGGAAGAAGATGAGAATGACGAAGGGAAAGAACTTTGCTTTCAAGATGAGGACAATGCAGCAGCAGTAGAGGAGGAGCAGGAGGAGGAAATGGAATGTGACACAGAAGAAAAGAATCGAGAGGAAGAACGCCATCAGGAACAGAAGAAGGAAGATGAAGTGATAAAACCTGAGTGTGGTGATGTTAAAGGCTTGCATGAAGCAGGTCGCGAATGTAAGCTCTCCGTGGAAATGTCAGAGCGGCTTGGATTGCTGGCTGACTCCATAGCGGTGCTGCACCCACTGCGGGGCTCTGCAGACCCATACAGCTTAACACGCCTCCTGCGTGAACTGCAGCCACGCTATGTAATACTTTATGATGCGGACCTGGGTCCTGTCCGGCAGCTCGAGGTGTTTCGGGCGAGCAGACCTGGCCTACCACTTCGGTATGCACTGTTCAACTTGTAATCGATTGTTCTTCTGCAAGAGTTTTATTTAGAATAACTGTACAATTCCTGTAAAAAAAATAATACAAATTGTGTAATTATCAGTTATTTCACTCCTAGGGCATCATTGCTGAGGAGTTTCGTCTACTTTTTACAGAGTCTACTTTCTAATGTTTGAAGGTTCCACAGAGGAGCAGAGATATCTCACCACGTTGCGGAAGGAAAAGGAAGCCTTTGAAATGCTTATCCGGTGCGTACTTTTTCTCCCTATCTCACCATCTTGCATGTCTGCTTAACTAATGTTTCATGTACTTTGTTATTCCATGTATTGTCCATACACGTTTCATCCTTCTACCAAATTATTTTATAACTTCACAACAATTTTAACACTAGATGTACAGGCCGTACTTTTATATTATTAGAATACGAAATGTTGGCTCATGGAAGAGCAGGCATGCTTTTTGATTTACCATGCTTGTAAATACGTGTACATATATATATATATATATATATATATATATATATATATATATATATATATATATATATATATATATATATATATATATATATATATATATTCAGGTACTGTGGCTCATGGAAAAGCAAATTGACAAGGGGCAAAGGGTCACCAGACACAAAATAGGAGAAACAGCATAACGAGAACACACTGATGCTTCACAGTATATGAGGAGGAATTGAGTGAAGGGTGTGGACAGGGTCTCACAGATGTAATGAGAGTGAAGTCGATGTGGCATCATCACAAATTCCCATGCCTCCCACCTAAAGCAAAGTTGAAGGATAACAAAAAATTCCACCAGGAATGATTCAATATCAAATTTTGAGTTGAAATTTTTTTTTCCCCTTTTTGACACCTGTGAACCCATTTCCCCATCCCCTGGGGCATGAACCGGGGGTCAAATCCCCAAAAAATCGTTACGTCCCCCAATGTTGATGGCATATACGAAGTTTCATTAAGAAATGTGTAAAAATGTTCCCATTATTATATTTTTGGAGTACTTGATCTTTTGACCCCACACCAGGGGGCATGGCCAAAGATGATACTCAGCCAATAGTTGCATCTTCTTGTCATGTGGTGATAATAACTATGAAGTTTGGTGAAATTTCTGCTCAACCGTTTAAGGCCCTGTCACACCTTGACGTTTTCGCCAGCGTATGGCTAGGTATCAAAATGTATGTAAAACGCTGGCGTACGCTGAACTATTGATGTTTTTTTTTTCCTGTTTTGGACGTATGCATAACGTATTAGTAACGTACACAGAACGTTTCGATAATATATAGATAACTTTTATCAACGAATGCTGATCGTGTTGTCGGCGTTCACAACCTATGCCCAACGATAGCCTAACTTATGCATAGCGCGGCAGCGTATCGCCGACGATCACGTGGCGTAGGCTATTAATAGGCTGCGGCTCGACGATTCAAATCATAACCGCACCAGACATTGAAGTGTCAAGCCGCTGTCACACCTTGATGTTTTAGCCAGCGTATGCCGACATATGAAAAATTTGCCGACTACGCTGGCACACGTCGAATACGTTATGGGTAAGTTTTGTATAGGTTAAAAGCACGCTGAAGCACGCTGGCATACGTCGTAGTATGTCGACAAATTTTCAGCATGTTGAAAATTTTTAGACATATGCCAGCGTATAACACATTCCGCATATGCTGGCCATAAGTTGTAGGCACATTACGCGATCGTTGACACACGTCGACACACGTTACTTGTAACTTACTCACAAGTCGAAACACGTCGAGGTAATGGTTAGCGTCAATGTTCCAGACTCTCTGTTTTTTTTTTGTTTTTTTTTTCTTCGGTCTGACAGTGATGTTGACACTTCGATTTCTGGTGCGGTTATGATTTAAATCGTTGAGCGGCAGCCTATTAATTATATTATATTATAACCGCACTAGAAATCGAAGTGTCAACATCACCGTCATACCGAAAAAAAAAAAAAACAGGAAGTCTGGAACACTGACGCTAACCATTACCTCGACGTGTTTCAACTTATGAGTAACTTACAAGTAACGTGTGTCGACGTGTGTCAACGATCGCGTAACGTGCCTACAACTTATGGCCAAGCGTATGCGGAACGTGTGAGACATACGCTGGCATACGTCGAAAAAATTCAAGCATGGAAAATTTGTCAAACAGCTCAGCGTACTACGACGTATGCCAGCGTACTACGACGTATGCCAGCGTGCTCTTAATGTATACAAAACTTACCCATACGTATTCGACGTATGCCAGCATTTTAGACAAATTTTTCATACGTCGGTATACGCTGGCTAAATCGTCAAGGTGTGACAGGGCCTTTAGGAGATGGCATGATGGACGGATGGATGAACAGACAAACCGACAAACGGAGCTGATTACAATATCCTCCCGGTTATTTTTTTTTGAAAAACCATGGCGATAATAAAGCTCAGTGGGAGAAATAACAGACACCATGAGGTGGCAGCCGACAGCAGACTTGAAAACCTGGAACGGAGATTTCATCCCTCCGAGTTTTTCCAGAATGCTTGTGTTCTTCCAGTAATCATCGATTTGTGAAACTCCCAAAATCCATGATTGCTGCTCACCTACACTGCTTTGTTTCACTCTTCCCTTATTTGTGAATCTGCCTTAGTCCTTTCAATCCCACTCTTATCTCCAGGGTTTCAGGTTGACAATGCACCAATACAACATCTCAGGTCATCGTCCATCCCTACCTGTGATCTCTTCTATCCCCACTAATTCTTAACCAACTGACACCTTTTACTTCCAGGTCACAATGTTTCGTTTCTTCTGTTCCTCTTTGTTCATCATTTGCTTGTTGTGTCCACATACTATCCCACTGTCAATGCATTGCCTTCTACCATCTGTCACCTCGCTCTTCCATAAGCTAACATTTTGTATACAAAACATTCAGCCCAATCGCACATGACAAAGGCTTACTGCACTTTTTCGGCTGGAGTGACCTTCATCAGAGAGATCGTTACCCCGCGCACGTGAAGCGAAAAGTGGGGTTAAGCAATGGGTTCATGTCCGTCTGTCCATCCATCTGTCTATCTTATCAGTTTATGATTGAGGAACAACTTATTGAAATCAAATGTTGTATTTTGAACTTGAATAGGAAGACAAGTCTGTCGTACCTGGACTCAGAATTCATCCCAATAGCACAAACGCAGAGAGGAATAACACAAGTTATTTTTAGTCTGTCTACCTGCCTGACAGTCAAACAATATTGAAAATCATTCTAAACAGGAAACTTACTAGTTTTAAGGACGTTACAATGGACACATACAACAGGCACGAAGAACCAATGTAACGTGTTAGATTCGGGTGGTGTAATCGACACTGAGTCATCATCACACCATTTTAAAGCCTTTTAGCCCTGAGCAAGGGTCAGCTTTTTGCGGGCTCCAATCATGGTACCCTTTCTTGTGGCAACGTTTTTACGGCCAGATGCCCTTCCTGATGACAACACTTTAGTCGCCTTCGACCCTGCAGGGATAATTACCAGTATACTGGTGCTCATTTTGCTGATCTCGGAAGGATGACAGGCTGAGTCAACCCCCCCCCCACCCCCCGATGTTAATTCAGTGGCCAGTGGGGCTCGAACTCAGGACCCCGAGGATCCCAAGCCACCACCCTAACCACTAAGCCAACACCAGGCTTGTAATAGACGCTGGGTAAAGCCTGGAATTAATTTTTTAATGCTTTTAAACCTCTTTAAACCTTTATTTAAATTAAATTATAGACTTGAACACTACAGAACACAAATACCTGAATCGTATTTCTGGGAAACTCCAGTTTTTCAGTACTTGGACATGTTCTCTAGGATGGTTTATGTAATAGTAGCCATCAAGCACAGCCCCTGGGAAGTGGCCATGGCATTTGAGAAAGTGCAGTGTCAGGCAGGATGAATTAGAGGCCGTCGATATAGCTACAGTATGTACAATGCCGATTGACGCTGCGTTCTATAGTGATGAATGAAGACTTCATCTGCTAAACCGTGACTCAGCGTCTTATTTCAGTGCATAAGGGTGGTGTGTTGTTGTTTTGTATGCATCCTGTTGCTGATGGTTGCATCATTTTCTGGAAGTGATGCAGTGCCACTGTTATTAAATAGCTGGTACTCATTTTGCTGACCTCGGAAGGTGTTATTTAAACAGTCTCACAGGGGCTCAAACTCAAGACCCTAAGATCTTAAGCCAGCCACCTTAACCGTTAAGCCAACACCAGTTTTAGGGTGGTGTATAAGATGGCTTCAGTCGTGCTAAATTTCGGGGGGGTTTTTTTGTTTGTTTGTTTTTTTTTAAACGATCTTTAAAATCATTATTTTATTAATATCGACGTATATACTTGAACTGTTCTTGAACACTGTTCATGGTATTGTGTTGTATGAACTCTCTAGTTAATCACTGTGCTAGTATTTGGTGATTTATTTTGTTTTAGAGTTAATTATATGAGGCCCCGCGAGGAGGAGTGATGTAAGCGACATTTTTTAATGATATAATGATAGGCTCGGATGATAGGGGAAGGGTTAAAATAGTGCTATATGGCATTAACTCCAAAATAGCCGATGTGTCCCTTACATCACTCCTCCTCGCGGCGCCTCATATGTCCAGGGTTCCCAACTTGGAACGCACAGTGCAGTACTTGCATTCTGTAGATAGTTGGGGCGTATTGGCTGAAACTCATTCCAAAATATTGTGATCTTCTCAGCGAGAAAGCCAGCATGGTTGTGCCGATTGAGAGGGAGGGAAGGGATGACACAAACCTTGACCTGAGCCGTGACATGAGAAAAGCACATGCTACAGTGGATTCTTGGAAAGCAGGTATGTGTGAAGGTTACATGAAATAGCTGATGCTTACATCCATTAGGTGCAAGTTAGGTCATGTGTTTTTATAAGATGCAACATAATTACAGTATGTTGTATTTTAAACTGAAACCTGGTGGTGCCTTGTCAAGTGTATGCATCTCTAGAGTATGCGCCCTCTCCATCCCTTCTCTCACTTCAGTTGGCACCTCACCCTTGTCTGCATGTGAGAAGGCCGAATTCCTCAATTCTGTGTTTGCTTTCGTATCTTCTTTACCAAATCCCCTCGATCCCTGTACCTCCCCTACCCTCTCCTGCCCAACTGCTCATTCACACTGTCTTTCTCACCCAAGAAGCTGGAGAGGTTTCTGGCAGCCATCAACTCTGATTCTGCGACAGGCATGGATGGCATCAGTACAAGTTCTTTAAAAATGCTCTGCCGATCTTGCACATCCTCTTTCTGCTCTGCTCACCATATAGTTTGCCCGAGGTCACCTTCTGTCTACTTGGAAGTCAACCAACATCACTACAATACCCAAACATGGCACAAAAACAGATTCTCTTAACTTACAGACCTTTTAGCTTGCTTCCAATTCTAAGCAAAGTAATGGAATCCATCATTGCAGTTGTCATCAAATCCTTCCTTTTTTTCCAATAGCCTGATCTCAGACCATCAGTTTTGATTCAGACCTGGTTGCTCTTCCCGATACATGCTGCTTTTGCTCTCACAACAGTGGTTGAAAGCCCTGAATCTCAGACGAGAGAATGGCCATCTCTCGCGACATACAGTACATCAAGTATTTTGCTGTCTGGCATCCTGCTTAGCTCCCCAAACTCTTTCCCGATGGCATCCAACCCCACCTCCTCTCATGGCTTATGGCTTCCTCGACACTCGTGGTCAATGCCTGGCTCTCAATAGGATGCTCTCATCTTGTCTCCCTATCGAGGAAGGATTGCTCCAAACCAGTGTCTTGGGTCTACTTCTGTTCATCTTCATCAATGATATTTCCAATTTTCTGGAAAATCCTGCTTGGGTGAACATCATCATTGCTTGGGTGAGCTTTGCTGATGGCTCTACCTTTTTTTTTTGTATACCTTGTCGAGGCTCGTATGAGATGTAACACACAATGCACAGAAAGGGGGGCATGAGACAAGGGGTGGGAGTGGGAAGGACAAAACAGTGGGGAACAGAGACCCTTTGGCATACCATCCCTCATCCTTCAGATAGGCAGGCATCGGCCTATTCCCTCTGTAGACCTTGATGTAAATCACAAGCTGGTTCTACACATGGGATATGTCTTTCATTCCTGAGAAATCTCACACTCACTCTGTCTGTCCGAAAGGCCCATTTGGCGAACCCTCCCATCAACTTCCTCAAAAAACCTCTTGAAGAGGGTCATTTACTCAAACTTTTGAGCCTTACCACCAGCCATGATCTTTCTTGGGCAAATGACCTATCTAAGCCAGCCGCCGACTGGGCATCGTCCGTTATGCAAAGTCTTTCTTTGGCAAATCTGAAGTTTTATTAACCTACAAGGCAGCATGATGGAGGCAGCATGCTCTCCCTTTTGGGCTGGCTCCCCTCCCTGCTTCACACCTGCACTTCTTAATGCCATGGAAACCAAGGCCTTCAAAATCATTAGAATCTCCCATGATGAAGCGGAGTATCTGGGCCTGTTGCTCTCATGTCGCAGACAGGTCTGTAGCCTCTGTCTTCTGTCGCCTCCTTTCTGGTCTTGCACCCTTCACTCGGTCACCTACCCCCCCCCCCAGCTTTCTGCAATATGCGCGTTATCTACCATTAACCCACTTCTCCTGAAACTCCCAAAATCCAAACTCACTGCTCACCATTCATTGATTTGTGCTCTCCTCTCACCCATAAAACCAACTTCCTCAGTTTTTTTCAATCACATTCTTCCTTCCAGGGCTTTAAGAAGGCTGTGCACCACCACCTCAGGTCATCCCTGATCCATACTCATTGTTGCTTTAATTAACCCTCCCCAAACCTACACCTTCTTTTCCAGTTTATTGTGTTTTCCTCCCTCTCCATCTACCTCATTCTCGTTTTTGTTCCATTTCTGTCTCGTTTCAAGTTTTTTTCCCTTTCTCTTCTTGCTGTGTTTGAACTTGTATCCAGCTTATCCAACCCCTGTGCCCTTCTCTCCCTCCCCTTGATTCCATTCTTCGCTTCACCCATTCTTCCTCTAAGTGTCCCTTTGCCCTGCTGTTGGTGTGTCTCCCCTCTTTTCATGATGTTCATTTTGTTCTGGCTCTTCCATGGGCTGTAACTTTTTATATAAAAAAAACAAAATGTGGGAGGTTACATTTTGTTTTCATTTATATACTGTCGAGGAAAAGATGCATGGAAGAGCTTGTACATGTATTGTTTTTTTTGTGCATGAATTACAAAGACATTAGGTCACAATCGACAAATTAACATTGTGTGGGAATTTAACATGGGATTCCTGACTGCATCTTCAGCTATCGGCTCAAATGTGAACAACAAACACATTTGAAGCTTCTTGAGGTTGTCTCCATAAGTTGATTTCACAAGGTGGAATGGTGTTCACCTAGGGCCTAAATGCATGGAAAATGATGGTAGGGTCTCGTAATGAACATATGTACAGTATTTAGCATTCAGGGCATGGAAGTGTCACAGACCGAACTGTCTACTTGGACCCCATAAAAATAACCAAAATAAAAATGATTTCTGATTTGGCCATAACGATGTTTTTTGAACTGGTGTTCATGGAGAGTTAATTTGATTTCTCGTTAGTTTTTTTTTTTTTTTTTTTTTTTATTTATTTATTTATTTATTTATTTTTTTTTTTTTTTTTTTGTATACCTTGGTCGAGGCTCGTATGAGAGCTAACACACAACTCACAGCAAGGAGGCATGAGACAAGAGGGGCGGGAGTGGAAGGGACAAAACATTGGGGAACAGACACAGGTGAACTGTGGAAGGGAGAGGGATGGGGATGGGACGGGGAACATGGCGAGGGGAAGATGGACATTAAAGGGACTTTCAGGAAGGAAAGCAGGAGAATTGAAGGAAGTGGGCTTGGGTGGATTATCGGGGGTAGAAAAGATCGAGGATTTGGATGGGGGAAGATAAGAGGTGGTGGTGAACAGCTGTTTTGAAAGCCTGAAGGGAAGAATGGGAAAGAATAGAGTGAGGAAGTTTATTCCAAAGGCGGGAAAAAAGAGGAATGAAAGAGTGAAGATGAGCAGTGATTCGTGATTTTGGTAGTTTTACCAGAAGGGGGTTGTTGGCGGACCTTGAGCGCCCTGTGGAAATGTGGTTGGGACAAATCGCAGAGAGAGCAGGGGGGGCAAGGCTGGAGAGGAGTCGGTAGAAGACAGAAAGACCACCGACCAACCTGCGGTGATTGAGTGAGAGGCCCAAAGACTCAGCTTCATTGCGGGAGATGCCAATGATCTTAAAAGCCCTGGTTTCGACAGCGTGAAGTCGAGAAAGGTGGGAGGCAGGAGCACCAGCCCAAAGGGGAGAGCAGTACTCCATCAGGCTACGGACAAAAGCTTTGTAAGTGGTCAGGAGCTCAAGAGGGCCGAGGAAGGACTTTGCACGACTGAGGATTCCCAGTCGGCGACTGGCTTTTGAGGCAAGGTTGGAAATGTGACTTTCCCAGGAAAGGTCATGGCAGATAGTGAGACCCAGAAGCTTGAAAGAAAAGACTTCTTCCAGAGGATTGTTGAGAAAGTGGATGGGGGGGTTTTGTAAACGGTCCTTTCGAAGAGACATAGTGAGAGTGTGAGATTTGTCTGGATTGAAAGACATGTTCCACGTGTTGGACCAGTTTGTGATTTTATCCAGATCTGCAGTGAGCGAAGAAGCTGCTGCTTGCCGGTCTGAGGGATGACAGATGGTACGGCAGAGGGTGGAGTCGTCGGCAAAGAGAAATAGAGGATTTTCCAGAGAGTCCGAGAGATCATTGATGAAAGCCAGAAAAAGAACAGGGCCCAGAACGCTACCTTGAGGAACTCCAGCCTGCACAGGAAGAGGGGATGAAAGAACTCCATTTAGGGCCACACGTTGACTGCGACAGGAGAGGAAGTCTGCGAGCCATGAGTGGAGATGGCCTTGAATACCATGGGAAGAGAGTTTGGTGAGTAGGGCAGGGTGCCAGACTGTGTCAAAAGCACGTGATATGTCCAGGGATACGGCTCGGATTTCCTGTCTGGCATTGAGGACCTCCATCCATTGATGGGAGAGCAGTAGCAGCATATCTAGGGTAGAGTGACCTGGTCTGAAACCAAATTGATGATTGGAAATCAAGCCATTGGAGAAGAGGAAGGATTTCATGTCTGAAGCGATGATGGATTCCATAACCTTGCTGATGATTGGGAGAAGGCTGATTGGTCTATAGTTACAGGGATCTGTTTTTGCACCTTTTTTATGCAGGGCAGTGATGTTAGCAGATTTCCAAGCAGATGGCAGATGACCTTGGGAAAATGAGAGGGTGAATAGAACATAGTTATCTATTTTCACCTATTCACATAGGTGAAAATAGTTATCTCCATTTGCCTGGTGTTGGCTTGATGGCTAGAGTGGTGAGCTTGGGGATCCCAGGGTCCTGAGTTCAAATCATGCTTGGCTGGTTAATTGATACCAGGTGGCGTTGATTCAGCCTGTCATCCTTCTGAGGTTGGCAAAATGAGTACTAGCTTGCTGGTATCCTGTGTCGGAGTGGTGCCTATCCAGGATTGTGCCCAATAGCCAAGGAGACAGCTTAGGCAGCACCAACGCTCTGCACAGAGTATGATCCCAATGGATGGATGGCTTATCTCCATTTGTGGGTTTCAGGAGGTGGGAGGAACAACTCCCAGAATTCAAAATCTCCACCTCCTATTTTTGGTAAAGGATCATGATTCAAGAACCAAACTGTGAAGTTTCATTCTCATAGCCTTGTTCTAAGGACTCTTTTCAAAATCTTCACTGAACCTCTGACAGCCTCCACTTATAGCTCGTTTGTAGTAATATTCACAGGAATGATTTTTAAATACTCGGTAAGGGCTTTCTTTATCATTCCTGTAGATCTAACCATCACTGGTACAATTTCAGCTTTTTTCAATTTCCACATCCTCTTGACCTCATTTTTCAGATCCTGGTATGTGATCATTTTCCTGATTTCTGTGGCATTTCGTCCAGTCATTGGGAACTGAAACCTCAATCAACAGTTTAGAATCATACTTTATTTGTTGTGAAAATTTCCTTCTTTTTTTTCTAACTATTCCCCCCCACGTGAGTGTGCAGGTGGTCAGGTACAAAGTGAAATCTCAAAGGTGGTTGTGGATATGCGTGAGTTTCGCAGTGAACTCCCTGCTTTGCTTCATCGCCGTGGTTTTCAGATTGAGCCAGTTACTCTAGAGGTGTGACCCTCAGGAAATCTGAAGTGTGTGTGCACTGTTGAGGATATCGACGTTTGATGCTTTTTTAAATATTGCTTTTTTTTCTTACTTTTTTCATTGAGGAATGTGCACATCTTTGTAATGGTCGTAGTACATGTTGCCCAGGTGTTTTTACCCTCCACACGTGAAACAAAAAGCGGGGTTAAGTAATTGATTCACTTCTTTGTCTGTCTGTAAACCTTAGTCAGCTTATGATAAACAACTTGATCTAAATTGAATGTTATATTTTGAACACAAATCTGAGCATGGATCAGAAAACAAACCTGTAGTTTTACCCTACTTTACCTCTGAATTTGTCCCGATCACACATGTGCAGGGAAATGAGATAATTTTTTTTTACTCTGTCTGCTTGTCTGGCAGTCAAACAAAATTGAAAATCATTCCAAAAGGCAACTTACTGTTTTTAAAGATGTCATGAAGGACACAAATAACAGGCACGATAAACGAATGTTGCATGTTAAATAAGGTGGTGTAAAAGACAATCCATCAACAGCAGTAAAGTTCCGAAAAAAAAATTCTGCAACCTTTAAAATCAATTTTATTTCTCTTGAATTATATACTTGTGTGAATATCCAGGTGAACTCCGTACTGATTGAAATCAAGTTCTGTCCACACCGATCTTAGATAGAGAAGAGTTTAATACATATGCGCATCTGGAGAGACAGGCCGAGCACAGTAATCAGTCCAGCCCACTCTGAAAAGCTCAGCTTCAGCACTTGTTACCTTCGCATTCTGCGAAAGGTTATGTTTTGGTCGGCGTGTATTTATTTATTTGTTTGTTTGTTAGTTTGTTTGTTTCTTTGTTTGTAATCTTGTGATTCGTACAACTCAAAAAGTATTAAACCGAATTGCATGAAATTTGGTGGGATAATTGGTTATTAGCCAGGAAGCATTCGATTAGATTTTGGGATCGTTCGGGTCACAGGTCAAGGTCAAGGTCACGAAAAGGTCAAAATCGTCTTTTTACAATAACACGGTCAATTTTTATTCAATTTGCATGCAACTAACGCCAAAATGTTCAGAATTCAACGCCTCATCTTGTGATATGCAATATGACACAATGACACCCATACTCTTGTTACCGGTTAGGGGTCAAAGGTCAGGGGGGTCACGACCTTGAAAACGAGATTACCTTCTCTTGTTGAAACGTTGTATTCACCGAGCTTGTGAGTGAAGACTCGCCAAAACGACGTGAGTTGATTGTTGTTTAGTCCGTAGCCCCCGAAAGTTCGGGGGGGGGGGTCATGACATTATAGATATGTGGTTTGTGTCATAAGACCATTAATATGAAACCAGTTCCCCACACTCATACCAAGAACAAAAAAAGTAGTGGCGGTGAAGGTATGCACTCTATGAGTGCCCGTTCTAGTTTATATGCAGTTTTACTCTGACCCCTGCATGACTGCTTGCGTGCAAATGTCAAGCAAGATTAATCTTGTTGTTCATCCATTTACTTTTTCAAGCTCCTGTGGTAATTATGAAAGTAAAGGGTCACCCCCTTTCCCAGCTTGTCTTCTCCCAGCTCGATGTCCTATTTCACTCTGTGATCGCCACTTGCATGTTGTTTACCCCTTAGGGCTGGGAGGCCCAGCTGGGTGACATTCCACAAGCAACCCTTTTAGCTTGACAAAGCAATCCCTTTGACAGTGCAGAGACAAACAAGAATTTTATCCTTTCCCTCTAACCAAAGTGCAAAGATGTTAACAAAAACACTGATGACCTATTTCACTCGGTGATCGCAACTTGCATGTTGTTTACCCCTTATGGCTGGGAGGCCCGGCTGGGTGACATTCCACAAGCAATCCTTGAGCTGGTCTCAAAAACAGATTATCTGTTCCAGTTTTCCCTTTGTACAAGTGGAAAAATGCTGATGACTTATAAAACACATACAGTGTCCCCACACTTGAACACTGTATAACACAATCTCGCATTCTTGCCACTTCCAAAACCCTTCTGTTTAGTAGTATTTGGACAAAATATTATGGCATTTTAGGTTTTTGAGGGTTTTTTTGAACTCATTTATTGGGGTTTTTTAATGTAATTTTAAGTTCTTTTTTTTTAATATTCAAATTTTTGGATACCTTTCCAGCTTGGTTCAACAGATTAATATATATATATATATATATATATATATATATATATATATATATATATATATATATATATATATATATATATATATGTTGAGATCAGGTTCCACTGCTGATTGAGATCTAGCAATGTCCACACTGATCATGGTAGAGAAGAGCCTTTTATTTCACATCAAACACGGCCATGGAGAGAAAGACACAGCATACATGCAGTCGGTCAGTTCAATCTAACTCTGGCTCGCTCAGCAATTTAGCTTGATATATATCCACTTTGTTCTGTCCCCCTTGTAGTACCATCTGTTTTCATGATTTCCCATTTCATCAGGTTTCTATTTGAGATACCATCCTCAGAAATCTTTTCCCTTTGAGGTAACAGCAAAGAAAAAACTCTCCCTCCCCTACTGTGTTCTCTCCCCGGACTGGCAAAGCATTGATCTTTCATCAGCAAGAAGATCTGTTTTTGGTTAATGTGACAGGCAGATCTTTATCACAATATCCTTACTGCATGACTTTGTGATATTATCACAATATCACAAAGGTTACTTTCGATCGTTAAAGTATTTTCACCAATAATGGCTGTTTTTTCAGTGTTGGGAGATGTTCAACAGCTCCATATATATATATATATATATATATATATATATATATATATATATATATATATATATATATATATATATATATATATATATATATATATATATATATATATATATATATACATACATATATATTGGGGAGAGTGGGGGAAAATAAGCACGCTGCTTCGGTAAAACCTTTTTTTAATACCGGCAAATTCATAAATGTGGTGGAGTTCAGAATTTAATATCAATGTTTTACAATCTTGTTATTTGCGAAAAGGACCATGTAAATGAACAAATATTTACTATCCCTTTAATTGTTTTGCATTACATATTTTCTTCTGTTTTGTGTTGTGTTTATGGCTGTTGTTATTCTCTTTAGATGTCCAAACAAAATTGCTTTAAAACTGAATTGTGCATTCTACCTTTTTAATGACACATAGAAAGGTTCACCAAAATATAATTAAATGTGGCAGACTCTGTGTTATAACGGTCAGATCAACTGCTCTTTGATTCTGACCTTGGTGGAGGCGTATCAAAGACTTTCAAATGGTATGTGCTGCTTACTTGCTTGATGCCCAGCATTTAAAGGATCGAGCACAGATAAACCCCTTAAGTTGGCATTCATGGGAAGGAGGAAAATCCTTAATTTTCCCACTGAGTGTGGAGAGAAAAGGTGATATCATGAAGATGGAGTCGCTATTACCCAGAATGCTCTGGGAAATGATGCCACTTCCCACAAGCTCAGCAGCTATGTTTTCCTGAATTCAAGTCTCATTTTTGTCTCATATATTTGTCTGTCTATTTTAAATACATGTGATTTATGCTTGAGCTCCTCCATGAGCCTCCAACCATGGAGACACAAAAGGTTTGGTATTGTACTGCCAAAACTAGCCTTTGCAAACATGGGAATATCTCACACTTTTGTGTTGTTGCTGTTGATGTCAGTCCACGTTGTTTTTGACTTGATTTCCACAGGGCAATTTGGAAGGGGCACCTCAATACTAAATTTGTTTTGAAACGAATATGTTGCTCTGCAGATCGGGGACTACATGTTGACTCCTCAGCTGTGTGTTGAACGGAAGAGCATCAGTGACCTTGTATCTTCCCTCAACAATGGACGGCTATTTTCACAGTGCACGGCAATGTCACGACGATATCCGAGGCCTGCTTTGCTCATTGAGTTTGATGCTGGCCAGCCATTTTCCTTGCAAGATTGTGCAGGAGGGTCAGCATTTCAGGTATAATTTGTTCTGCAGTTCGAAAGTTCATTAGTGAAGCACAGAGGGTAAGATTGATAAAGATTGGTCATGTAAAACTTGTATTGAGTTATGAATTCTAAAGCGGTATGTATTATAATTATTAGTTCATAAATTATTGGCTTACTCAAAAAATATTGCAGTGGAAAAAGGCAACAAGCTATTACCAAGGTCCGAGAAGAATAATATCATGTTGAGCATTGATTTGTAGGACGGAGCACCAATTTAGGTCGTAATTTGTCTGTGTTTGTGGAAAGTTGAAAGGCTTGTGACTTGAGAGACAGCACTCTGGAATACAAGCTGATATTGGGGAGATAAAAGATTAGTTGAGTGTGCAAATACGAGGGGCAGTCAATAAGTCACCTTGAAATGGTGATATAAATTTGAGAATGCAATGTGTGTAGTTGTAGACGACATATGCTAGATGTATGGGTAAGAGTCATGTTTTGCCTGTTTTAGATCTGGCAACATTGAGCGTATGGCATCGGTAGAGCAGTTTCAAGATGGCAGCTCCCTGAGAAGCATGCGCCATGGAGGAGCAATGCTCTGTCATCCATTTCTTGGGAAGCAGGGGTGTGAATCCCAGTGAAATCCATCATAGAATGAAAATGCAATATGGTGACGCATGTTTATCGCCGCAGCAGGTGTACGACTGGGACAGGAAGTTTAAAAGTGGAATGTCCAATGTGGCGGACGCTGCTCGCTCAGGCCGCCCTCACACAGCTGACACACCAGAAATGGTTGCAGGAGTTGAGTGCTTGCTAAGGGAAAACAGTCATGTTGTGCTGGATGACGTGGTCTCCGAATTGAACATTAGCCATGGTTCAGCACACCATATCATTAACAACGTGCTGGGGTTCTGCAAAGAGTCTGCAAGGTGGGTGCCCGAACAACCCACACCCAAACTGAAAGAACTCCACTTTTAAACTCCTGTCCCAGTCGTACATCTGCTGCAGTGATGAACATGCGTCACCAAATTGCATTTTCATTCTGTGATGGATTTCACTGGGATTCACACCTTCACTTCCAAAGAAACGAATGACAGAATGTTGCTCCTCCCTGATGCATGCTTCGAAGGGATCCGCCATCTTGCAACTGCTCTTCTGACGTCATTTGCTCAATGTTGCTAGATCTTAAACAGGCAAAACATGACTCTTACCAATAGATATAACATATGTCGTCTACAACTGCACACATTACATTGTTGAATTAATATCGCCATTTTAAGGTTACTTATTGACTGCCCCTTGTATTATGGAAGCATATTAGCCGAGCATGTTCTGACAGTGTGGTTGTAAAGACAAGGTGATTTGAACAATAATTTGTTTTGCTAATTCCCGTTTCCTTCCTCCTTCTGCAGGAAATCTCATCACATGGTATCACTTCAAAGCTTGCACTGCTTACACTACATTTCCCAAAACTTCGATTGTTCTGGTGTCCCTCTCCACATGCTGCTGCAGAGCTTTTTGAAGAGCTTAAGCAAAACAACCCAGAGCCTGACCCACAGGCTATGGCCATAATGTCAGATGAGGAATGTGGCTTTGCTTTTCCGGGTTCACGATTTAACACGGCGCCTTATGATTTCCTCCTTCGAATGCCTGGTGTTTCAGAAAAAACTGTGCGCTCACTGGCACGTGACGCCAGAACCCTGGCTGGGTTAGCCGATATGGAGGAGTCGCGCTTGGCAGAGGTGCTTGGGAGCAGTGTCAATGCTCAGCGCCTATGGGCCTTTTTGCACACACCTGGCGCAAAAGCACTCAGCGGTAGGAACCAGTTAACCGGATCAAGGGGAGGTTGCGGAGCCAAAAAGGGGTTGGGCAAGGCTGGTAGAGCTGGCAGAGTTCGGCGATAGTTAAAGTTCAATGCATTTATCGCTCTTCCCCTCAGGGATGTTTCTGGTGATTGTAAAAGGTTTCGCATCAGATTTACAACTCGGTATAATGGACTTTATCTGGACACTTCTGATTTGAATAATTTATTGCAATTTACTATAATTGTGGATTAAGACTAACGATCACAGTGTAAAACACTGCGCTACAGATTAATGGGTATCTCATTACATTTGTAGAATGGGAAAGAGGAGAGAGGCTGGAGGACTGTGGGTAGAGAAACCCAAAGAGGTGTAAGGTGAGGGAAAGGACACGAGGGTGTTTTGATAATGTAGGTGTTTGGGGGGAATTGGAAAAGGACATTTATGTCCTACTTTGGGGTGGGGGTGGCAGGGGAGTTAGGTTAAAATTCCTCAGTCTTTGCACACGTAATTATATAGATGGCCCCTATGTTTAGCTCAGCGACTGTTGCTGTGATGTTATGTCTCTGCTTTGTGTGATGGCAGTCTCGATAAGCTGAAAGTTGATACGACATGTCATGCAATAATCAATGCTCGCCCGCGGTGTGGATTTATTTTAATTAAAGAAACACGAATTTTCACTTTTGTGTTGATGCATGAATGCCTATCTAATAGCTATCTCCACCACCGAAGGTGGACGGAGGTTTTTTCACTCCTGTCTGAGCAGGATATCTCAAAATGTTATGGACTGATTGGGATGACACTTGGTGGGCAGGTTGGGTGTGTGACAAGGACGAAATGAATCGATTTTGGTGAAGATCTGTATATGAGATGTTTTTTTTAATTTGGCAAGTGATTCTTCATCATCAAGAGATAGGGCCAAAAACTATGTATTGCATGATATTTCAAAAAGTTGTGGACAGTTTCAGACGAAACTTGGTGGATGGTTGGGTAGGTGATAAGAACAAGCCAATTCGATTTTGGTGTGTGACAAGGACGAATGGTCCGGATCCAGATGTGGCCTATTCGTGGGATACAAAACGTAAACTGTTCAATATGGTGGAGGTATGCGCCATACCGAGTGCCGTTCTAGTTTAATTATGTAATTATATTTTGTTCATATTAATAATTGCTCTTTTAAGAGCTGAGAATTTGTATACAAAAAAGAAACATTTTGTGCATCACAAAAATCCGATTCACAACTCCTTGTAAATGACACTGACTCGCCTGATTGTACTCATATGCTGCTTTCAGAACACGTCCAGGTCCAACCTGCTTTCCCTTTCATCATATTATGTCTTTTGTCTGATTTCCCTATTCCACCTGCTCTGTTTGTATGTACCTCCACCTTCCCCTGTATTAAAAAGATCTTTTCCAATCCTTACTTTTTTCCTTTAAAAAAAAAAATTGTATGCAAGGTCTAGGATCATGGGAGAGCAAGGAGACAAAGGGTTAAAAGGCATTGTACGGACAAGATGGGCAGTGACACCGCAAATGGACTGGTGACAAAAACAAGGAGCAGGAAACTGTGTGTGTGTGTGTGTGTGTGTGTGTGTGTGTGTGTGTGTGTGTGTGTGTGTGTGTGTGTGTGTGTGTGTGTGTGTGTGTGTGTGTGTGTGTGTGTGTGTGTGTGTAAAACAAAAAACGCATGTTGGGTTAATGAGGGTAGAAAATATTTTGGGTGGGGATGGGGGATGACATGAGATGTGCACTGCTTACTTAAAGTCTTGGGGGAAAGCGTGGGATTGAACAGTCTGGAAGGCAGTTCTATAAAAGGGAACAAAAGAGTGGAGGTGGGTACTCAAGCATAAACAAGGAACATTGATGCAGAATGGGGCCATTTATCCAATCATGTCTGTGCTGCATCCACATCATGTCGTTTTAATTCAACAGTTTATCAACTTAAATTTATTCAGGAGGGGGTGTGATGGATGGTGGAATGGGGATGGACGGTGGTGCAAGCATGACCATCACCAAACCTATATATATATATATATATATATATATATACATATATATATATATATATATATATACATATATACATATATATATATATACTGAAACGCAAAAGAAACTTACCACCTTTTAAACCTTCAAATATCAACAATAACACAGTGTGTAGTAAATGTGTGAACTTATTTGTGGACAATAGTGTCCTCGCTGTCAGACAAAACAGTCACGGATGGTCACTTGAACCTTCAATGGTCACTTCATAGCACAGCTGTTAAACAGCCGTTTTGACTGTCAGTGATTAGCCAAGGGGTACGAGATGATTTTAATGAGCTGCACGTGATGTCTTGATATTGGCTTTAAAAAGGCCAGTGTAAAATGGGCATTTCATTCAACATGCCGCGATTGTCAAGGGATCAACGGCAGTGTGCCTTGGGCATGCTGCAAGGCGGATTGGGCTACCGTGAGGTGGCACGTCACCTTGGCTGTTCACACCAGATGATATCGGCCCTGGTGGACAGAGACACCCTCCACAATTCTGCAGATGACAGACCTCAATCAGGGAGGCCAAGAGTCACCACTGCAAGGCAGGACAGGCAGATGGTCCTAAGTCAGATGGCTTCAGACATTGAGAACTGAGTGGGACAGAATCCAGCAGCAATCCATCCAAAGACTGGTAGGCAGTATGTGCCGACGATGCACTGCCTGTATCAAAAACGATGGTGGCCACACACGCTATTGAAAGGGGACTGACATTGCACCCTGTGCTGTTCTGTACTGGAGAACAAACTTATGAGATGGTGTATCTTGGTCAAAAACTTGACATGTCATCAATAAAATGCCAATGTTTCAATTAGCAATTGTTGGTTTGTTTTATTTTGAACTGTTACAATTTTATTACATTTCAAACAAGTGGTAAGTTTCTTTTGCGTTTCAGTATATATATATATATATATATATATATATATATATATATATATATATATATATATATATATATATACAGTATGCCCAAATGAACCAAAAGCAATCGCTAAAAACATTGAAGTACCGCTCACATTCGACCCAATGATCTCATGGGGCACGTGAACATTGAAAACAAAGCATTGTGACCAGATATCATACAAGGTACAATATAAAAGAGAAGAAGGCATTGCTAATTGAGGTGTTAATGTAAGTGATTTTGGACGAACGATGCAGAATTCAAGAAAATGACCACATACCAAGACCTCAAGTATGAAGTGAAAAAATCCTGGAAGCTGAAGAATGCCAAAGTTGTACCAGTGATGACGAAGAACCTCAGAGATCTTAAAAACCATCCCTGGGAATATTACTTCAAACGCACTCCAGTTGTAGGCTGTCCTGGGTTCAGTAACAATCCTGAAGAAAGCCCTTGGCCCAAAACATTGAGAACAGAAAAATTCACAGCTTGGTCCATGAATGGTGACTCCTTACCGAAATGAAGGTGGATACTTTGAGCCTGCCCTGTGTGTTGGAAATTCACATAAAGAGAAAACGCTTTATAGTCGAATGGATCGTTTATTGTATAAAAACATGTGTGGAGAGAAAGGCTTGTCTCAAGTGTACAAGCAGTTCTCTGACTGAGCCATAATACTGTTGCGGGTGCCGGGCGCCGGCCGCGAGATGGAGCTGTAGAGTTGGCTCGATCGATCGCCTGGAATTCAGATCGTACTTCTTCGGAAAAGTACAGGTCCCTTTTTGGACCGAACTCACCAATAGACAGACCACGTGGGGTAGGGTCGATTGCCAATTTCAATTTACCTAAATACCCACGTGGTCCAAACTACCGGGGAAATTCACCCTCGACGGCACCCGTACGGAACGAGCCGCGAGCGTACTCGTTCCGTGTGCGATCCGAGCGATTTGATCGCCGAGTTCCGTCGGTCCAGATGTCCCCTTACAGTGGCACAGCGGCCTTGCTAATTTTCCCCGGCACACGACACGTTCAGTCAATGAAAGAATAGATGCGAACGAGCTGAAACATTGAACAAATGGGGTTTATTTATACAACAACAATTGGGGAACGAGGGAAGCATGGAAGAAGCAGAGCTAAACCGAATATTAAGAATTGCAATTTTATACAGCACAAGCACTTAAACAATTTACTACTTAAAGACGGGTCCCACAGGACACACACACGCACACACAAAGAATCGGACCAAATGGTCTTTAATTGGACCTCCTGCCTGGAGGACAGTCGGGCTGAAGATCAGGGTAGCTGGCTACCTGGCCGCGAGCACGCGGCTGGGCGTCCGCTCCTTCCCAGAGCTCCGGTCACTGAAGGACGGACCAGCGCAGCCGAACCCAACTGAGGTGAGACGATGTGATCGTCCAAGCTCGCGATCATGCGGAGGAGGAGGACGACGACCAGGGCGGCGACCACCCACGACGACTGATCATCGACTGACGACCAGGACTGACGACGACGAGGACTGTGGAAAATCTCCCCTCAGACCAGCCGTCTGTGCTCTTATTCCCTCGTCCCCCGCGGAGGGGGGGGGGTCTCCGCCCTCCCCACCTCTCCACACCGGACGGCCTTGTGTGCAGAATCCCTCGTTGCCCTGTCACTGGCCTGTTTTGGCAAGCACATCGCTCGCCGTCACCCTTACTGACCAAAACAGGTGGCAAGCCCTTTGATTGACCAGGTGGCGTGGTGACATCACATGGACCGCCCCTCACACAGTCGGGGAAGTCCGAATGGCCGAGCGACGGTCACGTCACTCGATGCATCCTGATTGGTGGAGAGCCACCGTGATGCTCCTCCTTAAACTCCGACCATGTACGTGGTCGAACGCATGGGGATAATGGCGTCCGGCAGAGCGAGGTGAAGGTGTTGCTGGCGTTGATGGGGGTGTAGAAATAAACGAAAATAAAACCCGACTATTAAAATAACTTCACAGCGCATGAACATTTATTTACCCATTAGACAAGGGACGGGAGCAATCCAAAAACACATACTTACTGATATAACTGATCTATAGGAACCTGGATGTTGAGTGCGATAGGTTTCCAAATCCGCAACAATACATGGTCTTTTATATGATTAGAAAATAGGGAGGGGCCATTGCATCAAAGGGTACTGATGAATCAACACCAAACTACAATAAAGCTTCATTAAACAAGAGGGCCTTCAAAGCAAAGAGAAAAACAATTCTGTTCATAATAAAATAAGATAACGCATGTTTGGAAGACCCCCCCCCCCCCATTTACTTTCTCAACAATCCTCTGGAAGAAGTCCTTTCTTTCAAGCTTCTGGGTCTCACGATCTGCAATGATCTTTCCTCGGAAAGCCACATTTCCAACCTGGCCTCCAAAGCCAGTCGCTGACTGGGCATCAGCCATCGTGCAAAGTCCTTCCTCAGCCCACCTGAGCTCCTGACCACATACAAAACTTTCGTCTGCAGCCTGATGGAGTACTGCTCTCCCCTCTGGGCTGGTGCTCCTGCCTCTCACCTTTCTCGGCTTCACGCTGTGGAAACCAAGGCATTTCAGATCATTGGTATCTCCCGCGATGAGGCTGAGTCTTTGTGCCTCTCACCCTCACCGCAGGCAGGTCGGTGGTCTTTCTGTCTTCAATCGTCTCCTCTCTGGTCTCCCCCCCCTTGCTCTCTCTGCGATATGTCCCTACCATATTTCCGCAGGGCGCTCAAGATCCGCCAACAACCCCCTTCTGGTAAAACTACCAAAATCACGAATCACTGCTCATCTTTACTCTTTCATTCCTCTTTTTTTCCGCCTTTGAAATAAACTCCCTCACTCTGTTCAATCCCATTCTTCTCTCCAGTCCTTCAAAACAGCTGTTCACCACCACCTCTTATCATCCCCCATCCAAAACTTCGATCTTTTCTACCCCTGTTAATCCACCACAAACCCACCTCCTTCATATTCCCTGCTTTCCTTCCTGAAAGTCCCTGTAATGTCCATCTTGTATACCCCATGTGCCCCGCCCCATCCCTCTCCCTTCCACAGATCTCCAAATGTCTCTGTCCCCCACTGTTTTGTCGGCCCCTCTTGTCTCATGCCCCCCTTGCTGTGCATTGTGTGTTCGCTCTCATACGAGCCTCGACAAGGTATACAAAAAAAAAATAAAAGAAGAAGAAGAACGAATGGGTGCCTTGCTTCAGGGCATGCATCCACAGAGAAACTTTAACTTAAGGCCCGGTCACACCTTGACGTTTTAGCCAACGTATGCCGATTTTTGATTTTTTTTTCTAAAACGCTGGCACACGTTGAATACGTTATGGGTAAGTTTTGATAACATTGAGAGCATGCTGAAAAACACTGCCATACGTCGTTGTACATTGGCTTTAAACGTTGTACTTTTTGGTTGTCCTCAAATTTTTTCATGCTTGAAATTTCACGACGTATGCCAGCGTATGACTCACACGTTCCGCTACGCTGGCCACAGGTTGTATGCACGGTCTGCGATCGTTGACAGACGTCAACACATGCTACTTGTAAGTTAATCATAAGTTGAGACACGCCGACGTAATGTTTAGCGTACCCAAAACTTATTTCTAACCTATGATTAACGTGTTGTTGGCACGTTACGCGATCGTTGCCACACATCGACAAACGTTACTTTTAAGTTACTCATAGGCTGAAAGACGTCGGTATAATGGATCGTCCTTGCGTTAGCGTCCACGGCCACGGCCAGGACACTTATTTGCAGCATTCTTCAAATTTTTCTTCGGCATGACGAGGATGTTCACACTTCGATGTCTAGCTTGGCTATGATTCCAATTGTCCATCGGCAGCGTCTATTTAAAATAGTCGAGTTTGAGCGTTTTAACACGTTCAGAAGAAACGCTTCAAATTTCCAAACCCCAGCGTCAAAAAACAAAGGCGAGTGACAGCAATTTAAATCGTTCATTGTAAACAATGAAAATAGTTGAGTGGTACCGTTTAAAAGTCGTTCAGTGTAAAAAAAATCCAATTGTTGAGCGCAAGCGTCTACTTTCAATAGTGGAGATGCAGCCATTTAAATCGTTGAGTTTATCATTTAAATCGTTAAATCGTTAAAAGCAAGGAGGATCCATCATAACCCACACCCTCCCCCTCACACTCACCTACTACTGCCAACATGAACAAACTACTACTAATACTAATACTGATACTGATACTGATACTGATACTGTTACTGCTGACATGGACATCGACTCAAAAAGGACTCGAAAACACTGTTGGGTTCCCCTTTTATGAGCAGCATTTTTATATACCAATTCCCAAAACCGCTGGGAACACGTCTTTATATGGCAGTTGTAACCTAGAAACACGTTCATTTTTTTTTTTTTTTGTCGACCGGAAGACGTCATTGGAATACGTCTACATACGTCGATGTGTGTTGGGACTACGTACAGAATTGGTTCAAAGCACGTCAAACATAAGTTAGAAATAAGTTTCGCATAAAAAAGACATTACCGCGACGTGTTTCGACTTATGAGTAGCTTATAAGTAGCCTTTGTGGACGTGTGTAAGCGTCCACATATCGTGTGTAAAACTTATCCCCATCGCATGCGGAACGTGTGTCATACGCCGAGTACGTCGTAAAATTTTGTACATGTTTAAAATTTCTTGACGTACTCTACTTACTACGACGTATGATAGCGTACTTTAGCGTTGTACTCACGTATACCAAACTTACCCATACCGTATTTGACGTGCCCCAACGTTTTAGACACATTTTTCTTAGGTCGGCATACGCTGGCAAGATCGCCAAGGTGTGACCGCGATGTTGTCACTTCCATTTCTACAGCAGTTATGATTCGAATCGTTGTGCGTCAGCCTTTTAATAGGCTACGTCACGACATCGTCGGCGATGCGTGCAACGCACTATGCCTAAGTTAGACTATCGTTGGGCATCGGTTGTGTAGGCCGACAACAGGTTCAGCATTCGTTGGTATAAGTTATCCATAACACAACGAAACGTTCTGTGTCCGTTACCAATGCGTTATACATAAGACCAAGTCGCTATGAATACGTCCGAATCTTTAAAAAAAAAACATCAAAAGTTCAACGTAAGCCAGCGTTTTACATACATTTTAATACGTTGCCATCGCTGGCTAAAATGTCAAGGTGTGACCGGGCCTTAACATAAGTTATAAGCATTCAGCACAGCAGGCCAGTGGAACATCTGTTTCCACATAAGGTATAGCTTTGCAACACAATGAGAAGTCCATAGCCTCAGCAGTCCGATAAGACTTTTGTTTTACAATCTAAATAAGATATAACTTTGAAATACAATGAAAAGGCTGAGTCAATGAGACTTCTTTATACAAACTTTACAATTCAATGAGAAAGCAGAGTTAATGAGGCTTTAGAATGTCACTGGTGCCCGACTCACTGGCACCAATCAAAGCAGCATTAATTTAACTTGCCAACCAAGTGAAATAAAGCAAAGATTATATTGTTACACAGTTAACTAACACGATATATATGTATATATATATATATATATATTCATTATAAAACAACCATCAGTTTGTAATGATCCATTATTAAGTATATTTAAAGTATCAGAGCAGCAAACATAACAGAGGGGTACATATTTCATTTTAACTAAGCATGGACCAATAACAAGATCTTTCACCAGGCTCAGATGTGCTTGGGCCAGTATGGGGATTATACATTCGTCATTATTATTGCCATATGTTTTGAAAGTCACCTGGTTTGAAATGTTTGCTGAGAGTGGTACAGTGATTGTGTTGAGCAATTACTCGTGGATTCAGGAGAGCACTTTCTCAATGTTGAGAAAGGCAAACAATATATTAACATATCTCTGAAAAGATATGTTACAGTTATATGGAATTACTCGTGGCCCGTCATAATGAGTTCTGAGCAAACAAAGAAACTCACGCCATGAGCATCCCCTATTTGCAAATGCAACGGTTTCTGACTTTGTCATTGTGAGAGACCTGATAAGTATATTATATCCCGCAGACAATTTAAATCTTTATCTCAACTCTATCTCAGCGAATGTGAATCATTCCTTTAGCCGCCGTCACACCTTGACATTTTAGCCAGCGTATGGCAAGGTATCAAAATGTATGTAAAACGCTGGCGTACGCTGAACTATTGATGTTTTTTTTCCAGTTTTGGACGTATTCATAACGAGTTGGACATATGCATAACGTATTAGTAACGTACACAGAACGTTTCGATAACATATAGATAACTTATATCAACGAATGCTTAGCGTGTTGTCGGCGTTCACAACCTATGCCCAACAATATTCTAACTTATGCATAGCGCACAGCAGCGTATCACTGACGATCACGTGGTGTAGCCTATTAAAAGGCTGCGGCTCGACGATTCAAATCATAACCGCACTAGACATCAAAGTGTCAAGCCGCTGTCACACCTTGACGATTTAGCCAGCGTATGCCGACGTATGAAAAATTTGTCTAAAATGCTGGCACACGTCGAATACGTTATGGGTAAGTTTTGTATACGTTAAGAGCACGCTGGCATACGTTGTAGTACGCTGGCATACGTCGTAGTACGCCAAGTACGTCGACAAATTTTCAGCATGTTGAAAATTTCTCGATGTACTCGGCATATGACCCACGTTCCGCAGATGCTGGCGATAAGTTGTAGGCACGTTACGCGATCGTTGACACACGTTACTTGTAAATTACTCATAAGTCGAAACACATCGAGGTAATGTTTAGGGTCAGTGTTCCAGACTCCCTGTTTTTTTTTTACTTCGGTATGACGGTGATGTTGACACTTCAATTTCTAGTGCGGTTATGATTTAAATCGTTGAGCGGAAGCCGATTAATTATATTATATTATAACCGCACTAGAAATCGAAGTGTCAACATCACCGTCATACCGAAGAAAAAAAAAACAAAAAAAAAACAGAGTCTGGAACATTGACGCTAACCATTACCTCGACGTGTTTCGACTTGTGAGTAAGTTACAAGTAACGTGTGTCGACGTGTGTCAACGATCGCGTAACGTGCCTACAACTTACGGCCAGTGTTGGCGGAAAGTGTGAGTCATACGCTGGCATACGTCGAAAAATTTCAAGCATGGAAAATTTGTTTAACAGCTCGGCATACTACGACGTCTGCCAGCGTACTATGACGTATGCCAGCGTGCTCTTAACGTATACAAAACTTACCCATACGTATTCGACGTGTGCCAGCGTTTTAGACAAATTCTTCATACGTCGGCATACGCTGGCTGAATCGTCAAGGTGTGACAGGGCCTTTATGAAGTGACTTTAACCAATGCTTTACAACAGATTCCATACTTCCATATTGTTTAAAAGCGTTTGAAAGCAAATAGAGAAATGGGTACATAATTTGTGGACAAAGAACACATCTCAATATGAAAAATATTTGTTTCAGCATGATCACTACAGAAACACCAGTGTTCCGTGCTAGTCATGTGATCCATAGATCTTTCTACCACCCTACATGTCCATGCTCACATGTCACAAGATGGAATTAATTATTTTAATTCCACACCTGGGAGGACTCCATTCTACATTGTGAAACCCCACATGTTCACATGTACGCACGCACGCACACACACACACACACACACACACACACACACACACACACAAAAACACACAAACACACACACACACACACACACACACAAAAACACACAAACACACAAACACACAAACACACACACACACACACACACACACACACACACACACACACACACACACACACACACACACACACACCAAGTTCCATTATGGTAATACAGTTTATGTCCGTACACACGCAAAAAAATACATTAAAACGATAAACACAAGATTTACCTTTAAAGAGAATTCTTTGAAAGAGGAATTCAAGTGGGAAATTAGGAAAATTCAATTATTGAAAAAGATATCAAGGAATAGAGAACACAAAATGTCGATCTCTGCTCTCTGCCTTCATAACCAGATCATGGCAAACACCTGGTTGGATGGACCTTATTGGTTTTATTTACACTCGTACGGGCCCATAGGTGCGTGCCAGTATGTGCAGCCCTCTCTCGCCCCCCTCTCTCTTTTCATCGGAACTTCCTGAAACTTGGCATATATATGTAAAAATACCCTGCGCAGACAGTAACCATCTCCGATTTTGAAAATTCCTCCGAGAAAAAAAAGTTATGACGTCAAAATATCTCCGTTAATGGAAATCGCCAAAAAAATTATCTCCGAAACTTGGCAAGCTTTTTGAATTCTGTTTGCGGGAATCGAACAGGGCATTAGCAGAGATGAATTATCGCACATATGATACATCACTGTGACGTCATATCAATTTTTATGACGTCATTCCTATTTTTTGTTTCACAACCCAGAGTTTTTATCGGATCTTCGTGAAACTTGCCATGTATATGCAGAAAGCCCACGCGCAGGCAGTAACCATCTCCGATTTTGGAAATTCTTCCTAGAAAAAAAGTTGACTTCATAATATCGCCGCTAATGGAAATCGCCTATACCATTATCTCCGAAACTAGGCAAGCTGTTTGAATTTTGTTTGCGGGAATCAAGCCGGGCATTCGCACAGATAATTAATTTATTGCAAAGCTGATACAACACAATGACGTCATATTCGTTTTTATGACGTCATCATTCAGAGGACGAGGATCTTAGCTCATTTGAGCTTGTTATCTTTGCCGGTGGTCTTGGGAGGGTGAGGGTGGAGTATTCAAATAGTCTATGGAAATGTGTATCGTGTCGCGCCGCCTCCAGGTGGGGGAGGGTATTACAAGTCTTCACCATTAAAGTACAGTATTCCTTTTTCCCACGTTTTCCAGCACTGTGAGGTGTTTTGAATTATCATCAGTTGCTATGTTTTTTGCTTCATGCACGTAAACCCGGGTTATTTCTTTTTGCGTATACAGAGCTGTCGTTGTCTATACACCGCCCAAATAAAGGTATGCGTCAGAAAAGCGTCTTCCATACTCGGAACAAGATCGCCCGTCGGGCGGTACTCTGCTAATAATAATAATAATTAATAAATAACCGATTTATGAACTATTGTGCACAGAGTTGGGACAAATTGTGAATTTCTATTTTGAGATTGCATGACGAAATGCATTTATTCTCTGGGATCGCAATTTTAAAATCACAAACGCTGAAGTTCTGTGATATATTGAAACGACGATAAGCGACGTTGGCCCTCAGAGAACGAGTTATTCAGGAAATGTGTATTACAGCATCACCATGTCTTAATGAAGTGGATTTCCAACAAAACTCAAAAGTGTGGCCTGCTGATGCCAAAGGAAGGATGATTCAATTATCGGGTTGTTGCACGTGCACATGAGGTGCGCAGTGCGCATGCGCGGCGCTCACTCGGCGGCGGGACGTGGCGGACACGGCGTGGGCTGTGAGAGCTTCTCTGTGAAGTCCGTCCAGTCAGTGAGCTTTGTCGGTCCAGACCAGAGGAACAGAAGGGAAACAACACTGGGACGCCATGCACCTTAAACTTGCAGTCAGTAGTTCCTCTCCGCCTCTTGGTAAGTACTTTAAACATGTTGAAACATCTTTATGTTATTAAAAATTTGTGTTGAAGAGCCACCAAACCTTATCGCCATCAACACAGTGGAGTTTCACCAACCTGACTGGAATATCTAGTTTGCTTTCAAGAACCTGCCTGTTACCGCTCCAGTGTGCTCTCATTAACTATCATATCTACATTAACATAGTTGATATGATAATGTAAACATACTGTAATGATAGTAGATATGATAACGTAAACATACTGTAGTGATAGTGGATATGATGTAAACATACTGTAGTGATAGTGGATATGATTGTGAAAACTTACTGTCGTGATAGTGGATATGATCGTGAAAACGTACTGTAGTGATAGTAGATATGATCGTGAAAACATACTGTAGTGATAGTGGATATGATCGTGAAAACATACTGTAGTGAGAGTGGATATGATCGTGAAAACTTACTGTAGTGAGAGTAGATATGATTGTGAAAACATACTGTAGTGATAGTGGATATGATCGTGAAAACATACTGTAGTGAGAGTGGATATGATCGTGAAAACTTACTGTAGTGAGAGTAGATATGATCGTGAAAACATACTGTAGTGATAGTGGATATGATCGTGAAAACATACTGTAGTGAGAGTGGATATGATCGTGAAAACATACTGTAGTGAGAGTAGATATGATTGTGAAAACTTACTGTAGTGATAGTGGATATGATCGTGAAAACGTACTGTAGTGATAGTAGATATGATCGTGAAAACATACTGTAGTGATAGTGGATATGATCGTGAAAACATACTGTAGTGAGAGTGGATATGATCGTGAAAACGGACTGTAGTGATAGTAGATATGACATTGAAACCATACTGTAGTGATAGTGGATATGATCGTGAAAACGTACTGTAGTGATAGTAGATATGACATTGAAAACATACTGTAGTGAGAGTGGATATGATCGTGAAAACATACTGTAGTGAGAGTGGATATGATCGTGAAAACATACTGTGGTGATCGTGGATATGATCGTGAAAACGTACTGTAGTGATAGTGGATATGATAATGTAAACGTACTGTAGTGATAGTGGATATGATAATGTAAACATACTGTAGTGATAGTGGATATGATAATGTAAACGTACTGTAGTGATAGTGGATATGATAATGTAAACGTACTGTAGTGATAGTGGATATGATAATGTAAACGTACTGTAGTGATAGTGGATATGATCGTGAAAACGTACTGTAGTGATATTGGATATGATCGTGAAAACGTACTGTAGTGATATTTGATATGATCGTGAAAACATACTGTAGTGACAGTGGATATGATTGTGAAAACTTACTGTAGTGATAGTGGATATGATCGTGAAAACGTACTGTAGTGATAGTAGATATGATCGTGAAAACATACTGTAGTGATAGTGGATATGATCGTGAAAACGTACTGCAGTGATAGTAGATATGACATTGAAACCATACTGCAGTGATAGTGGATATGATCGTGAAAACGTACTGTAGTGATCGTAGATATGACATTGAAAACATACTGTAGTGAGAGTGGATATGATCGTGAAAACATACTGTAGTGAGAGTGGATATGATCGTGAAAACATACTGTGGTGATCGTGGATATGATCGTGAAAACATACTGTGGTGATCGTGGATATGATCGTGAAAACGTACTGTAGTGATAGTGGATATGATCGTGAAAACATACTGTAGTGATAGTAGATATGATCGTGAAAACATACTGTAGTGATAGTGGATATGATCGTGAAAACGTACTGTAGTGATAGTAGATATGATCGTGAAAACATACTGTAGTGATAGTGGATATGATCGTGAAAACGTACTGTAGTGATAGTAGATATGATCGTGAAAACATACTGTCGTGATAGTGGATATGATCGTGAAAACATACTGTAGTGATAGTAGATATGACATTGAAACCATACTGTAGTGATAGTGGATATGATCGTGAAAACGTACTGTAGTGATAGTAGATATGACATTGAAAACATACTGTAGTGAGAGTGGATATGATCGTGAAAACATACTGTAGTGAGAGTGGATATGATCGTGAAAACATACTGTGGTGATCGTGGATATGATCGTGAAAACGTACTGTAGTGATAGTGGATATGATAATGTAAACGTACTGTAGTGATAGTGGATATGATAATGTAAACATACTGTAGTGATAGTGGATATGATAATGTAAACGTACTGTAGTGATAGTGGATATGATAATGTAAACGTACTGTAGTGATAGTGGATATGATAATGTAAACGTACTGTAGTGATAGTGGATATGATCGTGAAAACGTACTGTAGTGATATTGGATATGATCGTGAAAACGTACTGTAGTGATATTTGATATGATCGTGAAAACATACTGTAGTGACAGTGGATATGATTGTGAAAACTTACTGTAGTGATAGTGGATATGATCGTGAAAACGTACTGTAGTGATAGTAGATATGATCGTGAAAACATACTGTAGTGATAGTGGATATGATCGTGAAAACGTACTGCAGTGATAGTAGATATGACATTGAAACCATACTGCAGTGATAGTGGATATGATCGTGAAAACGTACTGTAGTGATCGTAGATATGACATTGAAAACATACTGTAGTGAGAGTGGATATGATCGTGAAAACATACTGTAGTGATAGTGGATATGATCGTGAAAACATACTGTAGTGAGAGTGGATATGATCGTGAAAACTTACTGTAGTGAGAGTAGATATGATCGTGAAAACATACTGTAGTGATAGTGGATATGATCGTGAAAACATACTGTAGTGAGAGTGGATATGATCATGAAAACATACTGTAGTGAGAGTAGATATGATTGTGAAAACTTACTGTAGTGATAGTGGATATGATCGTGAAAACGTACTGTAGTGATAGTAGATATGATCGTGAAAGCATACTGTAGTGATAGTGGATATGATCGTGAAAACATACTGTAGTGAGAGTGGATATGATCGTGAAAACGGACTGCAGTGATAGTAGATATGACATTGAAACCATACTGTAGTGATAGTGGATATGATCGTGAAAACGTACTGTAGTGATAGTAGATATGACATTGAAAACATACTGTAGTGAGAGTGGATATGATCGTGAAAACATACTGTAGTGAGAGTGGATATGATCGTGAAAACATACTGTGGTGATCGTGGATATGATCGTGAAAACGTACTGTAGTGATAGTGGATATGATAATGTAAACGTACTGTAGTGATAGTGGATATGATAATGTAAACATACTGTAGTGATAGTGGATATGATAATGTAAACGTACTGTAGTGATAGTGGATATGATAATGTAAACGTACTGTAGTGATAGTGGATATGATAATGTAAACGTACTGTAGTGATAGTGGATATGATCGTGAAAACGTACTGTAGTGATATTGGATATGATCGTGAAAACGTACTGTAGTGATATTTGATATGATCGTGAAAACGTACTGTAGTGACAGTGGATATGATTGTGAAAACTTACTGTAGTGATAGTGGATATGATCGTGAAAACGTACTGTAGTGATAGTAGATATGATCGTGAAAACATACTGTAGTGATAGTGGATATGATCGTGAAAACGTACTGCAGTGATAGTAGATATGACATTGAAACCATACTGCAGTGATAGTGGATATGATCGTGAAAACGTACTGTAGTGATCGTAGATATGACATTGAAAACATACTGTAGTGAGAGTGGATATGATCGTGAAAACATACTGTAGTGAGAGTGGATATGATCGTGAAAACATACTGTGGTGATCGTGGATATGATCGTGAAAACATACTGTGGTGATCGTGGATATGATCGTGAAAACGTACTGTAGTGATAGTGGATATGATCGTGAAAACGTACTGTAGTGATAGTGGATATGATCGTGAAAACATACTGTAGTGATAGTAGATATGACATTGAAAACATACTGTAGTGATAGTAGATATGATCGTGAAAACATACTGTAGTGATAGTGGATATGATCGTGAAAACGTACTGTAGTGATAGTGGATATGATCGTGAAAACGTACTGTAGTGATAGTGGATATGATCGTGAAAACATACTGTAGTGATAGTAGACATGACATTGAAAACATACTGTAGTGATAGTAGATATGATAATGTAAACATACTGGAGTGATAGTAGATATGATCGTGAAAACATACTGTAGTGATAGTGGATATGACATTGAAAACATACTGTAGTGAGAGTGAATATGATCGTGAAAACTAACTGTAGTGATAGTAGATATGACATTGAAAACATACTGTAGTGATAGTAGATATGATCGTGAAAACATACTGTAGTGATAGTGGATATGATCGTGAAAACATACTGTAGTGATAGTGGATATAATCGTGAAAACGTACTGTAGTGAGTGGATATTATCGTGAAAACGTACTGTAGTGATAGTGGATATGATCGTGAAAACTTACTGTAGTGATAGTAGATATGATCGTGAAAACTAACTGTCGTGATAGTAGATATGATCGTGAAAACGTACAGTAGTGATAGTAGATATGATCGTGAAAACGTACTGTAGTGATAGTGGATATGATCGTGAAAACATACTGTAGTGATAGTGGATATAATCGTGAAAACGTACTGTAGTGAGAGTGGATATGATCGTGAAAACGTACAGTAGTGATAGTAGATATTATCGTGAAAACGTACTGTAGTGATAGTGGATATGATCGTGAAAACATACTGTAGTGATAGTGGATATGATCGTGAAAACGTACTGTAGTGAGAGTAGATATGATCGTGAAAACGTACAGTAGTGATAGATATTATCGTGAAAACGTACTGTAGTGATAGTGGATATGATCGTGAAAACATACTGTAGTGATAGTGGATATGATCGTGCAAACGTACTGTGGTGAGAGTGGATATTATCGTGAAAACGTACTGTAGTGAGAGTGGATATTATCGTGAAAACATACTGTAGTGATAGTGGATATGATCGTGAAAACTTACTGTAGTGATAGTAAATATGATCGTGAAAACTAACTGTCGTGATAGCAGATATGATCGTGAAAACGTACAGTAGTGATAGTGGATATGATCGTGAAAACGTACTGCAGTGATAGTAGATATGATCGTGAAAACGTACTGCAGTGAGAGTGGATATGATCGTGAAAACATACTGTGGTGATCGTGGATATGATCGTGAAAACGTACTGTAGTGAGAGTGGATATTATCGTGAAAACATACTGGAGTGATAGTGGATATGATCGTGAAAACTTACTGTAGTGATAGTAGATATGATCGTGAAAACGTACAGTAGTGATAGTGGATATGATCGTGAAAACGTACTGTAGTGATAGTAGATATGATCGTGAAAACGTACTGCAGTGAGAGTGGATATGATCGTGAAAACATACTGTGGTGATCGTGGATATGATCGTGAAAACGTACAGTAGTGATAGTAGATATGATCGTGAAAACGTACTGTAGTGATGGTAGATATGATCGTGAAAACGTACTGTAGTGATAGTAGATATGATCGTGAAAACTTACTGTGGTGATAGTAGATATGAAAATGTAAACGTACTGGAGTGATAGTGGATATGATAGTGAAAACGTACTGTAGTGATAGTAGATATGATCGTGAAAACATACTGTAGTGATAGTGGATATGATCGTGAAAACGTACTGCAGTGAGAGTGGATATGATCGTGAAAACATACTGTGGTGATCGTGGATATGATCGTGAAAACGTACAGTAGTGATAGTAGATATGATCGTGAAAACTAACTGTCGTGATAGTAGATATGATCGTGAAAAACGTACTGTAGTGATAGTAGATATGATCATGAAAACATACTGTAGTGATAGTGGATATGATCGTGAAAACGTACTGTGGTGATAGTGGATATGATCGTGAAAACGTACTGCAGTGAGAGTGGATATGATCGTGAAAACATACTGTGGTGATCGTGGATATGATCGTGAAAACGTACAGTAGTGATAGTAGATATGATCGTGAAAACGTACTGTAGTGATAGTAGATATGATCGTGAAAACGTACTGTAGTGATAGTAGATATGATCGTGAAAACTTACTGTGGTGATAGTAGATATGAAAATGTAAACGTACTGGAGTGATAGTGGATATGATCGTGAAAACGCACTGCAGTGAGAGTGGATATGATCGTGAAAACATACTGTGGTGATCGTGGATATGATCGTGAAAACTTACTGTGGTGATAGTAGATATGAAAATGTAAACGTACTGGAGTGATAGTGGATATGATCGTGAAAACGTACTGTAGTGATAGTAGATATGATCGTGAAAACTTACTGTGGTGATAGTAGATATGATCGTGAAAACTTACTGTGGTGATAGTAGATATGAAAATGTAAACGTACTGTAGTGAGAGTGGATATGATCGTGAAAACGTACAGTAGTGATAGTAGATATTATCGTGAAAACGTACTGTAGTGATAGTGGATATGATCGTGAAAACATACTGTAGTGATAGTGGATATGATCGTGAAAACCTACTGTAGTGATAGTAGATATGATCGTGAAAACGTACTGCAGTGATAGTGGATATGATCGTGAAAACGTACTGCAGTGAGAGTGGATATGATCGTGAAAACATACTGTGGTGATCGTGGATATGATCGTGAAAACGTACAGTAGTGATAGTAGATATGATCGTGAAAACTAACTGTCGTGATAGTAGATATGATCGTGAAAAACGTACTGTAGTGATAGTAGATATGATCGTGAAAACATACTGTAGTGATAGTGGATATGATCGTGAAAACGTACTGCAGTGAGAGTGGATATGATCGTGAAAACATACTGTGGTGATCGTGGATATGATCGTGAAAACGTACAGTAGTGATAGTAGATATGATCGTGAAAACGTACTGTAGTGATAGTAGATATGATCGTGAAAACGTACTGTAGTGATAGTAGATATGATCGTGAAAACTTACTGTGGTGATAGTAGATATGAAAATGTAAACGTACTGGAGTGATAGTGGATATGATCGTGAAAACGCACTGCAGTGAGAGTGGATATGATCGTGAAAACATACTGTGGTGATCGTGGATATGATCGTGAAAACTTACTGTGGTGATAGTAGATATGAAAATGTAAACGTACTGGAGTGATAGTGGATATGATCGTGAAAACGTACTGTAGTGATAGTAGATATGATCGTGAAAACTTACTGTGGTGATAGTAGATATGATCGTGAAAACTTACTGTGGTGATAGTAGATATGAAAATGTAAACGTACTGTAGTGAGAGTGGATATGATCGTGAAAACGTACAGTAGTGATAGTAGATATTATCGTGAAAACGTACTGTAGTGATAGTGGATATGATCGTGAAAACATACTGTAGTGATAGTGGATATGATCGTGAAAACCTACTGTAGTGATAGTAGATATGATCGTGAAAACGTACTGCAGTGATAGTGGATATGATCGTGAAAACGTACTGCAGTGAGAGTGGATATGATCGTGAAAACATACTGTGGTGATCGTGGATATGATCGTGAAAACGTACAGTAGTGATAGTAGATATGATCGTGAAAACTAACTGTCGTGATAGTAGATATGATCGTGAAAAACGTACTGTAGTGATAGTAGATATGATCGTGAAAACATACTGTAGTGATAGTGGATATGATCGTGAAAACGTACTGCAGTGAGAGTGGATATGATCGTGAAAACATACTGTGGTGATCGTGGATATGATCGTGAAAACGTACAGTAGTGATAGTAGATATGATCGTGAAAACTAACTGTCGTGATAGTAGATATGATCGTGAAAACTAACTGTCGTGATAGTAGATATGATCGTGAAAACGTACTGTGGTGATAGTAGATATGATCGTGAAAACGTACTGTAGTGATAGTAGATATGATCGTGAAAACTTACTGTGGTGATAGTAGATATGAAAATGTAAACGTACTGGAGTGATAGTGGATATGATCGTGAAAACATACTGTGGTGATCGTGGATATGATCGTGAAAACGTACAGTAGTGATAGTAGATATGATCGTGAAAACTAACTGTCGTGATAGTAGATATGATCGTGAAAACGTACTGTAGTGATAGTAGATATGATCGTGAAAACGTACTGTAGTGATAGTAGATATGATCATGAAAACTTACTGTGGTGATAGTAGATATGAAAATGTAAACGTACTGGAGTGATAGTGGATATGATCGTGAAAACGTACTGTAGTGATAGTAGATATGATCCTGAAAACGTACTGTAACTAGAGGGGTTGCACTCGGTAGAGTGCAAAACCTCCGCCGCCAATACTGCTCAGACACTCAAGTGAACCTGATATCCTATTCATTCAATTTGACGTCAACAGTGCTCACAGAGTTATAGTTTGCAACTTTCCCTTTTACTTTTAACTTTTACATACTCAACTCATTCATCATAACTAGATTCCTTGAGACAAATTGATTTTACGTGGGTATATCCACCTGAAGTTCCAAAATCAGCCACAATTATAATTTTGGCATTTTTTTTGTTGGAAATCACTTATAACATGTAGAAATGCAAAAAAAAAAATCGAAATTTTGTTGAAAAAAAGTTGCAAACAAATTTCTTTTTCTTGAACAATTTTTTTTTTTGGGGGGGGGTGTTGGAAATCACTTAAAACATGTATAAATGCAAAAAAAAAAAAAAATCAAATATTTTTTCAAAATGGCCGCCATTGCGGCCATATTGGATTTTGGACCAAGTCCAAAATATAATGGCATGATCCTTGGACCATACCTAACCCCCCCACCAAGTTTCGTCGAAATCCGTCGGAGTTTTTCCATAATACTGTTCACAAACAAACAAACAAACAGAAAGGGGTGAAAACAGTAACCTCCGATCTTCGATGGCGGAGGTTAATGATAGTTGATATGATCATGAAAGCAAACTGTAGTGATGGTAGACATGATAGTGAAAACATACTGTAGTGATTGTAGATATGATCATGAAAGCATACTGTAGTTATGGAAGACATGATGATGAAAACGTACTGTAGTGATAGTAGATGTGATCGTGAAAACGTACTGCAGTGATAGTAGATATGATCGTGAAAACGTACTGTTGTGATAGTAGATATGATGGTGAAAACGTACTGCAGCGATAGTAGATATGATCATGAAAGCATACTGTAGTGATGGTAGACATGATAGTGAAAGCGTATTGTAGTGAGAGTAGATATGGTCATGAAAGCATACTGTAGTGATAGTAGATATGATCATGAAAGCATATTGTAGTGATAGTCGATATCATGAAAGCTTATTGGCATGATGACTGGTAGGTTAATGAATGCATTCCTTTGTGATGGTTGGACCAGTTGGTGATTTACAAACTCTTGGTGTCGGTTTCTAATTCCGCTAATGGTCCTGCAGCGTAGTCTGATATTTCAGATCAATTGTTCAAATTTGCATAAAAGCACCAAAATTGGTACACATGTAGAATAATGTATTCCGAACAATTTTAGATATGGAGCCACCCGAGATTGTGCCTTGGTCAGCTTCGGCGACCATTTTCCAAAATGGCCGCCATTCTACTTTAGTGAAATTGGCTATATGCTCTGATTAACCTCCGCCATCGAAGATCGGAGGTTACTGTTTTCACCCCTTTTTGTTTGTTTGTTACTTACGAAATCTAAAGATTTCGTAAGAATATTGATGACTTCCGTTTCTGTTTGTTTGTTTGTTTGTTTGTTTGGAGGCCCGATAACTCGAGAACGGAAGAAGCTACCAATGTCAAATTACACCACGTGATTCAGGAAGGTGATGGCTAGTGCTGATTAGATTTTGGTCAAAATCGGTCAAAGGTCACAGTGAGGTCAAACATCCAAAAAATGATAAATCGAGAACGGAAGAAACTCCCAATGTCAAATTACACCACGTGATTCAGGAGGGTGTTGGCTAGCGCTGATTAGATTTTGGTCAAAAGTCAAGGTCACAGTGAGGTCAAACATCCAAAACATTCGATTTTTGATGGCTTGGTACAGAATCATCGTAGAAACTTCTGGCTTGCATCGCTACCTTCTCTCGAGACAGCTTTTATAAGACAAGGTCAGAGGTCAAGTTGACGATTTCGTAAGTACCAGTCTATGACTGCTTGTTTGTTTGTTTGTAGGCACGATAACTCGAACGGAAGAAGCTACCAATGTCAAATATCACCAAGTGATTCAGGAGGGTGATGGCTCGCGCCGATTAGATTTTGGTCAAAATCGGTCAAAGGTCAAGGTCACAGTGAGGTCAAACATAAAAAAAGATAACTCGAGAACGGAAGAAGCAACCAATGTCAAATTACACCACATGATTCAGGAGGGTGGTGGCTAGCGCTGATTAGATTTTGGTCAAAAGTCAAGGTCACAGTGAGGTCAAACATCCAAAACATTCGATTTTTGAAGGTTTGGTACAGAATCATCAAAGAAACTTCTGGTTTGCGTCGCGACCTTCTCGAGAGACAGCTTTTATTAGACAAGGTCAGAGGTCCAGTTGACGATTTCGTAAGTACCAGTCTATGACTGCTTGTTACTGACGAAATCTAAAGATTTCGGAAGTATATTGATGCCTTCCGTTTCTGTTTGTTTATTTGTTAGTTTGTTTGTTTGTTTGTAGGCACGATAACTCGAACGGAAGAAGCTACCAATGTCAAATTACACCACGTGATTCAGGAGGGTAATGGCTTGTGCTGATTAGATTTTGGTCAAAATCGGTCAAAGGTCAAGGTCACGGTGAGGTCAAATATTCGATTTTTGATGGTTTGGTACAGAATCATCGTAGAAACTTCTGGTTTGTGTCGCTACCTTCTCAAGAGACAACTTTTATGAGACAAGGTCAGAGGTCAAGTTGACAATTTCGTAAGTACCAGTCCATGACTACTTGTTTGTTTGTTTGTAGGCACGATAACTCGAGAACGGAAGAAGCTACCAATGCCAAATTGCACCATATGATTCAGGAGGGTGATGGCTAGTGCTGATTAGATTTTGGTCAAAATCGGTCAAAGGTCAAGGTCACAGCAAGGTCAAATATTCGATTTTAGTTGGTTTGGTACAGATAACTCGAGAACGGAAGAAGCTACCAATGTCAAATTACACCATGTGATTCAGGATGCTGGTGGCGAGCGCTGATTAGATTTTGGTCAAAGTCGGTCAAAAGTCAAGGTCACACTGAGGTAAAACATCCAAAACATTCGATTTTTGATGGTTTGGTACAGAATCATCGTAGAAACTTCTGGCTTGCGTCGCTACCTTCTCTCGTGACAGCTTTTATTCGACAAGGTCAGTGGTCAAGTTGACAATTTCGTAAATACCAGTCTATGACTGCTTGTTACTTACGAAATCTAAAGATTTCGTAAGTATATTGATGACTTCCGTTTTTGTTTGTATGTTTGTTTGTTTGTTTGTTTGTTTGTGGGCACGATAACTCGAACGGAAGAAGCTACCAATATCAAATTACATCACGTGATTCAGGAGGATGATGGCAAGTGCTGATTATATTTTGGTCGAAATCGGTCAAAGGTCAAGGTCACAGTGAGGTCAAATATTCAATTTTTGATGGTTTGGTACAGAATCATCGTAGAAACTTCTGGTTTCCGTCGCTACCTTCTCTCGAGACAGCTTTTATTGGACAAGGTCAGAGGTCAAGTTGACGATTTCGTAAGTACCAGTCTATGACTGCTTGTTTGTTTGTGAACAGTATGACGGATTTCGACGAAACTTGGTGGGGGGGGGGGGTTCGGTCTGGTCCAAGGATCATGCCATTAGATTTTGGACTTGGTCAAAAATCCAATATGGCTGCTGTGGCGGCTAATTTGAAAAAAAAATTGAATTTTTTTTTTTTTTGCATTTCTACATGTTTTAAGTGATTTCCAACACCCCCCCCCCCAACCAAAAAAAAATTATTAGAGATAAAAAAAATTTGCAACTTTTTTTTCAACAAAATTTTGATTTCTTTTTTTTTGCATTTCTACATGTTTTAAGTGATTTCCAATCCCCCCCCCCCCAAAATTGTTCGAGAAAAAAAATTTGCAAATTTGTTTTCAACAAAATTTCGATTTTTTTTTTTTTGCATTTCTTCATGTTATAAGTGATTTTCAACAAAAAAACATGCCAAAATTATAATTGCGGCTGATTTTGGAACTTCAGGTGGATATACCCACGTAAAATCAATTTCTGTCTCGAGGAATCTGGTTATGACGAATGAATTGAGTATGTAAAAGGGAAAGTTGCAAACTATAACTCTGTGAGCACTGTTGACGTCAAATTGAATGAATAGGATATCAGGTTCACTTGAGTGACCTAGCAGTATTGGTGGCGGAGGTTTTGCACTCTACCGAGTGCTCCCCTTCTAGTTTTCTTATTGTATTGGTGGTAGATATAAGGAAAGTGTAAAATTCAGTAAATTGACCATGAAAAGGCGTATTCAAATATTATGAGCTAGTATTTTCTTTAAAAAAAGCCATTTGATTTGTAAATTGCTGCTCTCCTGAAACTTTTCGCTGAAAAGTACCCATTATTGCCTGGAGAACAAGAGTCAAATGATATTCATCACATTCAATGGGTTTGGAATCAGCAAAAATTGCATTGTAGTGTTGCGAATTCGCGCCCGCCGGCGTGCGAACGGCCACGTGACTCGAATCGCGGCACGTCGCCCACCGGACGGACAATTCTGTCGTGACCCTCCGGGAACTATCACCCGGAGCCAGTCACGGGTGGGCCTTTCGACCTCACCACAATCGTGCCAATCGACCACCCGCGTAGGATAGGGTTGTTCGCCAAACTCAACCTACCTAAGTACCCACGCGGATGGTAAACTGGGCGATCATACCTCGCCACAGGTCGACTCTGGACACGAGCCGCTTGGGCGCCCGTTCCGTACTATCGGGATAACCGAGCGGTGTTATCGTCGACCTCGACGGTTCAGATTAATTACTGGGATCTTGCACCTGCTACGAATCCTTTACGTGAAGCAGGATGGAGAGTCAGTGGAGAAAAGACAAAGCGAAACGGGACCAGTTCAACATGCAAGCACTTTATCTACACGACACACGGAGATCACACATATAGCAATTAAAACAATAATGCACAAAAAGCAAATGTAATATGACCGACTAACGCGTACACACGGCAACTCTTATACAGTTCTCCTTCACAAGACATGGCGCCACAAGATCCATACAAAAACAAAAGAAAAGGCCACCCTCAAAGACAAGGGGGCAGACGGGGCCCGTGGGCCTTTATGGCGTGGGACTAGGGCAGACCAAACGAGTCCCACGAGACCGTTGCAGGTTACTTGCACCCTCGTGGTGTGATGGTGGGCGAGCTCTCTCCGGCGCTCCTTGTACGAACGCGCAGGTCCGCGCGACACAGCTGGCAGAGCGGCGCCTCCAGTCCGCGTCCCTCCGCGACGTCCGGACTCTCCACCGGCTGCAAGCTCCAACGAGCGGGTCGCTCTACGGATCGCTTCTCCAAGACCCAGATGGGCAGAAGACCATGAACCGCCGACTGATACTGACACTCTCACCCACCGCCTTGACCTGACCTCCTCTGACATCCTCCGACCTGACTTCCTCCGACCTGACTTCCTCCGACCTGACTTCCTCCGACCTGACTTCCTCCGACCTGACTTCCTCTGCGGCGCCTCCGTGCACCCTTTTATTTCCCCGGCACCCGCCCCTCCCTTCGCGGCACGCGGGGGGGAACATTCCACCAGAGAAATCGGGGCGGGAGTTGAGTTCCAACCATCATTCTTGTTTACCAGAGAAATGGGTGGGAGTTGTTGTTCCCCTTTTGTGTTCGTGGAGATGTTGACGGTTGCTGGCGGAGTGGTGAGGATGGCCTGGTTGTTGAGAGGCAGGTGTGGTTGTGGTTGTTGTGAAGTGGCGTTGTGGTTGGTGGTTGATGTGCGATGGCGGTTGAGATGTGGTTGGTTCAAAATAAAGATAGAACAGAAAAACGCCTATCTCAAAGTGTCGCAGCCCGAATGAATCGCATTAATTCCCTCTAAACAACGGGTTTGGGGCTAACTACACATGTACTTAAGAGATACCTCACCTATTGGACCTGGATGGTGGTTTGCGAATTTCCACAGCCGTAACAATAGATTACATACTTTACTCTATTTTGAAAAGGGAACTGATAATCGTGATAATGATAAACTCAGAAAATGTAGTCAAATTATTGCACACTTCACTTTTAAGCGGCTACGGTTTACTGTCTACTACCATTCTACCAGGACACAGGGTACACGCATACATCAGTCCAGTACAATATGAGTTTCTGAGCTCAAGTGTACTGGCTCTGGATCAAGAAGTCAACACTTTTACAAGCAATGTGACTTTGCATTTGCACATTCTAAGCTCGGCCGATATCTCAGTCTGTGTCTACTGCGTCTGCCTACTGGCATTCTCCTTCACAAGCACACAGTCCAGTGCATTGCAGATTGGCCTTCTTGCATTTGCAGCGGTTTCTACAGCCTTTTTTGCAGACGCACGACACCAGCTCGAAGCAGCTTTTTGAAGCCTCAGGGAGTGTGTGTGGTCCAGAGCGGTTCGTAGGACCCATCCTCTGTTTGCCGCCAGCCCCAGCTTGTTGGTGATGGAAGCACGTGTTGAGGGACCAAGTCCTGCCCCCAGACATAGCCACCCTGGAAGACTGATCTCTTGACATGCTGTTCCAAAGCATCGTAGGTAGGTGGGATGTGCTGGACGGAGTTCCTCTTGGCGAAGAGTTTCTTTCTGGCCTCGTTGACGTCCGTATATGGACTGGTGCGCTCATAGAGGAGCACCACAAACCTTTCAATGCAGTGCATTGTGTCATCCTGGATGTTGACTGGCATGGTGGTCAGGGTCACAAGAGAATCTGTCAGTTCTGGAAACGAGTTCCATGTGGCCCAGGCAGATTTCTTCCCATGCCCCACGAATGCTGATACCGTGTCACATCCGGTCATGGCGTGGCGGACAGGGAGGGCACGTGCCTTCTGTGGACCGAGGGAGGCAGCTATTTCATGGGCAGGGATGTAGCGGTAGTTCTTGCCCGTCCCAAAGGCAATCCAGAGTTCATCCACGCATCATAGTGCCTGGGCTACCATCACCGCCAAGACGACGACGTCGGTGTCTACGGTTCGAACTTGAATCTGACGGTGGTCATGTTCTGCAACATGGGCCACATGTAGCATGATGCGAGTGTCCGCCTCTTCTTGACCTCATGGAGCCAGAGAGCTTTCATCTTCCTGCCTTGGAAGGCAGATGACTGCTTCACCATCTGTGACTACCAGCTCCTTTTCCTCGTCATGGAAGGACTGCACCAGCACATCGGACAGGAAGGTGAAGAGCTCCACCTTGTTTGCGTCCACGTAGGAAACTCTGCCAGTTTCCTGGTATGGCTTTGGTGCTCACCACGCGCCGTCGCACCCCTTTTCCTCGTTTCTCCCTTGTCGCCATCTTCAAGGAGCCATCTTTGTAGCTATTCCAAACGAGGTCGAGACGTGAAGCACGACGCAGCTGCCCCTCGACGTATGGGATGAAGACTTGGTGGGCATATTCTTCAAATGTCTTGGCAGTGCCAGGCTGCACTGCACGATGACTGCGCTGTCAAGGACAATAGAAGTGACAGCAGGTGTATCAGACTGAACTTCAGCAATGCCTTCAAGGCACATCAGCAAGTCGCTTTTTCTACCCAGGTGTAGCTTACCTGCATCAGATAACGTGGGAGGGCATGCTTGATTTTCATGACTGAAGAACTCGTCCAGGTTCCCATCGCGGTTCTGGCAGCCTATGTAGAGCCTTGCAAATAAGGCCATGTCATTCATCACAGATGCTTCCTTTCCTTTGGGTGCTTTTGGTCTTCTGTCTGTTCCGAAGAGGGGGAGTTTGTTCCTCTTTATAGGTTCGTCAATAGTCTTGTTTCTGTCGATGAGGCAATCCTTTGAGTATGCCTGAAACTGTTCTTGTCCAATCTGCTTGGCAGTGCGAATTGTTTCAATCACTGCAGGATCGGCAATCTCCTTGGTGCCTAGGACCAGCAAATCTGGACTATACTCCTTGAAGGGATTCCCCAGCTCTTCAATGACAGCCACAAGTGATTGTACATCTTTGGCAAATGCTTCCTGTGAACGTGGTGTTTCTTCATGGTGACGTGTCTCTTCATTGGCATTTGGATGCATGTTCGCCTCCTCAAACTCCATGATCACTCTGGCCACCTCGGGTCCGGCGACCATCCAGCGCTTCAGAGCACTGGGATTGTCCGTCAGGCCAATGGCACCTCCATCACCATTGACATGGGCATTGTTTTGTTCATGCACTTGGTCAAGAGGAATTGCTGAGAATGCCCTCTTGGTCTTTTGCACTGTGAAGTGGCCTGCCTTGAACACATTGTAGATCTGGAAGCAACGGGTGGTACGTCAGTGTAGTACTTTGGTAGATGGTCAACAGTCCTTGATGCAGCAGGCCCGCCAGTGATGACAATCCCATGTTCCACTCCTCCATCTGCACACACTGGGTGTTGCAGGAGAGAGATCCCTGTTCCATGGAACGAATCCTTTGCTGTTGTGGAACTAGGGTTGTGGTCGATGTTGTCCACAGCTGCGGTCGTGAACACACTACCACGCAGGGTTGGCGGGCAGACCACTTGTTCTGTTTGGAACATCTGACACGCCCAGTTTCCCATCTCTGCAGAAAGGCACAGGACACGGTCGTATGAGATGCTGAGACCACAACTGAAGAGCTTATCCACTAGTTCCCTCTTGCGAGTCTCAGCGTGCAGCATCAGGCCAATGTACATTGGCAGAGGAGTTTCTTGAGATGTGGCATGTCTGACAGCTGGATGTTCTTGTGTCTTTGTACCAACAGGAGAGGTGCTTCTTTTCTGCTTCTGGCGATGCTTGGCACCATTGAATTTCAGGAGTTGTGCAATGGACAAAGCTGCCTGTCTTGAAGGAGCATCAAATTGATTCTTCATGGAGGGTCCATGCAGCACCATATTTACCAGTGAAAGTAGCACAGGTGGCACAGCCTCCTGCTGGCAGCCTTCCTTGAATGAGTTGGCTTCCTCAAACATGTATTGATGAACTATCTGTGAAGCTCGAGCGAGGTGAACTAATTCACTGTCACAGTTCAGCTCGCAGGCTTTGCCAAGTGCCTCGCCAATGTCCTCATCAAATGCCAACAGGACATCTCATCCTTTGCTCTGTGCCCGTAGGCCTGGGAGCTGGGCTAGTAGGCGTTCTTTCAGCCTTGTCATATTCACTCTCGTGTCCAAGGGAACTCCAAAATGCTCCATTCTGTTCGCGTACAGGTTTGCTAGGTCGGCAAGTCTGAATACAGGGGATGTGTTCTCTTCCAGGTGAGTATCTTCAATGTAAATGGCAAGTTCTGCCAGCACAATTTCGGAGACCACACATTCATGACCAGTCTTGTCTTCAGCATTGACAGAGGACTTTGTGTGATTGTAGAGAGACATTAAACACTTGGAATGATACTTGACATCAAGAGCTCGCATATCACCCATGCTGAGCCGTGCCAGCAGTTCGTGGTCTCCAATTTGTTGCACACTGCCGCACACGCTGATCAATCTTGAAGGTGGTGGCTTCATGTAAGGTGTGCACACCAGACTGTCTGCAGAAGAAGCATGAGGGTTGACAAGAGGTACTTGATTCTGCACTGAGTGACCTGGTGCGCTTTCCTGGCATGGCATTGCCTTCACCAGATGAGCTGCCTCCTGCTGGCCTCTTCTGTGCTCTTTGCAACTTTGTTGTATTAAAACGAAGCATGCATCGTTTATGATAGACAGCTTTGTGAGCAACCAGTGTGGCCTTGATGCCCTCTCCTTCATCAAGTCTATCAAGCTGCAGCGTTCTGGGTAGTAAGCCCAACTCTCCAAACTGCATCAGATTCCCGGCCAGTGTCTTGTACCCACTCCCTGTGTTTGGGCGTTTCGTATTTTCTGGGCAAACAAGGGACTCTGCTGTGTCCTCATGGCATATGGCACACAGTTCCCAGTTTGTGTTGGATGGGCCAACAGACGCACGGTCCACGGAAGAATGCACTAGCTGGAACTTCTTTGACATGCTCACTCAGGCTCGTGTTGACTCCGCTCCTGATGATTATCACTCCATATTCTGCAAAGACACAAAACACCTTGTTACCACACTAATACTACTTGCTACTACTACTACTACACCAATATTACCAATTGCAACAACACTTCCACCACGAGCACCACCACAACAAAATACTTCTGAAACTGTCACTGATGCTGTGTGCGAAAATGGATTTTCCCATAAAAGTGACCATTTTTCCCCAATACAATGGTTGGAAATGTAATAAATCAACACAAATGACATTTGTATTGTTTTCCTTTGTAAATGCACATCACATGGAGTATTTATCACCTCTGAGAAACCTACAAAGAGAATAACAATGACAGATATCCCATGTTGTTAAAGTAGAATGGCCGCCATTTTGGAGACCAAGGCAAAATCTTGAGTGGCTCCATATCCAGAATTGTTCAGAATACATTAGTCAACATATGTACCAATTTTGGTGCTTTTATGAAAAGTCGAACAATTGGTTTGCTATACTGCAGTACTATAAGAATGAGGATGAAGTTTTGTTTGTTTAAGGCAGTGTTTCTCAACCGGGGTTCCCCGGAACCTGAGGGTTCCGCAAGAGGTTGCTCGGGGTTCCGCGAGAAACTAATAAATAGGCTAATGCATTTTTGAGTAGTTTTTGTTTGATTTAATATTCGTAATTTTACTATACACGTATGGCATATTGTTGGAAACTCCTTGGTTATTATAATAGAGGCTTCAACCTCTTATATTATTTACAATTATAACAACCATAGGGAATGTTATATTATAACAACCACGAAGCGCGATCGACGCCCGGAATAACGACTCGTCATTGAACACGGCACACGACCTGTACGTGATGATGTCACCCACTCGAAGGATGATGCGCGATGAACGCCCGGAATAACAACTAGTCATTGAACACGGCGCACGGCCTGTACGTGATGACGTCACCAATGATGACGTGGTCTGTCTCATTGCCAATAAATTTGACAAAAAGGGGGTCATTTTTTCCTTAAACGAGGTATCCGAAAAAAAAATATTATATTTACCACGTGAACTACAATAAAAATATAAAACTGCTATATATTAATATAGCTGCTATATAATAAACTGCTATATAAAACTGCTGAGACATGAAAACTATTTCAAGGGTTCCACAAGGGTAAAAAGGTTGAGAAACGCTGGTGTAAGGTGTGAAATGCCACTCATTTGAATCATACCAACAACATGCATATCGATGGTCGCTCTACAAATTGATGGAATTGGAAATGACAAATGCTTCCCCCCCCCAAGTTTTTAGCTTTTTTTTAAAATTCAAGTTCCCTTCTTCCTCCCTCCTTTGTTTTTCTTCTTGACAGCTGCTTTGCTGGCAGTTGAGTGTGTACGTGATTCGTTGGTCATTGCAGTGGAGACTGGGCAGGAAACCAGCTTGAAAGTTTCCGAGTAAGTGAAGTTTTACTTGTTGCTTAAAAATAATGATGATTGTTTCAAAACTGTTTAGACTTGTCTATGAAGGAAGATTAGAGGTGATAGAATGGGATGAATTAAAGAAGAAACTAGAACGGCACTTGGTAGAGCTCATACCTCCGCCAGGCTGAATATTTTTATGTTTTGTACCCCACTGATGAGCCTTACCTGCATCTGGATCTCAACCAAGATCTAATTGGCTTATTCTCATCATCTAACTAATTAATCCACCAAGTTTTGTCATAATCCATCAAAAACCTTTTGGAATACAGTCATACCCCGGTTTATGTCATGTTATAACTAACAATTTCCGATATTCGTCATCTCAACTCGCACTTACGTCTCTTTCAAAGCCATGCCTTTTATTCTCGAGCATTTTCAGAATTTAGAACTGATAAAGATGCCAGAATACAATGCGAAAGCACCAAATCGGGAGATCGCAAAAGGGGCATTCCATGTCAAGTGTACACACCCTCCCGACACTAATACCTCATTTTCTCCCCATATGTTGGTCATGTATTCACTTGGGTGAAAAAAACTCAAAATACCAACTTTTAGACCTGTGGGCCTAACGGGGCCCATTTTAGGGGCCTCCCAAAGTTGGGTGCCCCTGGCTGCCCCACAAGCTTCCAGAGGCCATATCACAGGTTGTAGTGGTCCGATTTGGCTGATCTTGGTATCAAAATGCTCGTAAAAGCGAGATCTTTCGAATCTCATAAAGTAAAATCACTCCGAAAGAGTAATTCAAAAAGTTATAGTTTGGGGCGCCCTTTGTCCTTGGCCAGTAGATATGATCATCCACGTTGTCCCGAGCCAAACCGATGGTCCCGATTTTTTTTTTTTTTTTTTTTTTTTTTTTTTTTTTTTTTTTTTTTTTGTGTGTGAGAATACCCCTTCATATACTCCAACACCTCAGCATAAATAAAAATGGGATCTCAATGGGTTCAAGTGTGATGATGGTTTTATTGTTCGGGGACTCGGGTGCTGGACACACAATACGCTACAATACATAGCACAATATTTGAACACAAGATTTCCAATACACGATATCAGTATATTGTGCATAAATTTTCCACATGCACATGCAGGAACTGGAAGCGATACTAGTATGAGTAAGAGTTTTTCCTAGCATATTATCGTCAAGATTTTTGCCAACCAATGTTTTATTTGACAGCTGTTTATTTTTTACTGATTGTGTAGGTTCTACCTGTAGCAGTTTTTGGTTCCATGGAAAGAAGTACATCAGAAATGTCTAAAATGCAATGATCTTCAATGTCAGGAAAAAAGAAACTATTTGTGGGACTGTTTGGATGAAGAAAAATCGCATTCACTTCACAAGTGTCCTGAAAGGCTTCCATGATGCAGGCAAGCCACCATTTTCCATCATAGTGCACTGTGACATAACCTGAGAGTTTCCCGTTAAAAGTTGGTGGAGATTTTGAAATAGCTGACTGGATAGGGTGTTCCTCGCTAAGGCTGAATTTGTGTACTTGAAGAGCAGTTTCAGAAATAGGGAAAATAGGGAAAGCATGAAGTTTTTGAGTTCCAGCTATGGTTTTGGCCATTTTTAACCTTTCTTCCAGATTTCGTTCTTCCTCGTCATACGCCTCTTGGATCCCGTAACCGAACTTCACTTCATTCAGACCATTTTCAGCAAAGGCGAAAAGATCTTTTGGAGAAATAATTTGACTGTCGTAAGGTCTACGCAGGCTCTCACGTGTTGCTTCTCGTTTGACTGTACCTCCCACGCCATCTCAAGGGCCCTTGCCATGACTTGTGGCAAAAAAATGCCATTCTGCGTCAATACCATACTCTGATTTGTGACGACATAGGTTTATGAAGGCTTTGCAATTCTTATATTGGCCCTCGCAACCGTCTGAGAAATAGTAAAGTTTCTTTACATTTCCAAAGCTGGATTTCAAGTGTTCGATGAGCATTCTTTGGAAGAGGTGGACTGAGATAACGTCGTGAGTATTGCATTCTGATATAATGGTGAACGAATCGTGGTTTAATTTGCCATAGTCCGATTTAAAATAGTAAACCCAGGGGGTGAATTGTCGCTTGAGAGCAGTTCCAATGGAATCCTTGGGCCGCATCCTGTACGACAAACGAATAGTTCTCTGAGAAGTCTCCAATAATGACAAATTCTCCTTCACTGATTTTTGTCTTTCTTATTTTTCAGAAACTGAGATTGGGCCTTGGCAATGAAGTCGTGTCTCACTAATTTCACCGCGCGTTCACAGAATTGATTAATGAATTCTTCCAAAGGCAGGACCATGGAGCTCAGTTCAGATCTGTCGGTGGATGTCCACCGTTTAAACTGAATTTCATCAATATCCTCTAGTTCATAAGCACTCAGTAGCTCGGTTTTGAAGTCTTCAATTGATGGGCAACTTTCACAAGTTCTGAAATAACATGCCGGTTGTGTTGGGTTACAAACGCTGCGTGCTATCACATGATAATAGCGAGGAAGTTCGGTTATCTGTGGCATTTTGGAACCAAACATCATGAGTTTCACATTTTGATGCATCGTACATACACATACACTGTGTACCACCTGACCCGGCCAGGACACACTCCGAGGGACGTAGCATGGTGAACTTCACGAATCCAACTTTCAAGCCAGGGTTCTTCTCTTTGAATTTCTGAAACAGTTCCTTGAGATTGTTCGTACCAGGCGCTTTTGAATTTTGTCTTTTCCATGTTCATTCCTGACCACCACACAGTCCTTTTTTCCCGGCATTATTCAGCTGACTTCATCACTTCGGTAAAATTCGGTTACGGCGGATTTCACTTCGTCGGGCAATATTTTACCCTGTTTGGGATTTGGAGACTATAGCATACCATTTTCTTTCTCTAAATTTTTGGCTTGCACAGCCATTCTTTAGGAGCAACTGAATTAACTCATCATCCCTCTGATGCTCGTATTCCTAGCAAATATTGTCAGTATACGTATTTGCTCTGAACGGCTCGAAACAACGTATTTTTCTTTCAGGCTTTTGATCACCTCTGGCATGAAGTTTTCATCACATTTTGACGCTGTATTTTGTGTTTTCTCCACAGTGCTTGGTCCAGCAACTAGTTATAATTTCTTTCGCACAGAATCTTCCACTTTACTCCGCTTTTCAGGAACGTACCCTGGGTTCCTTTCTGCCTTTCGTTTGTCGAATGGGCTTTCGCCTATCATCGATAACGACTGGTTTAATAGGTCAACTTCTGCTCCTCGTCCTCATCTGTCGAAATAGATTCCGCAATGCCTTCGATAGTACCTTCTGATGATAATTTCGAACTGGTTGAAGATGATTCTTCAATATGCTCTGGTGACAACTGAGTTTTTTTTTTTCTGCACGAAATACAAAGTGTCATCTTTTTTTTCCACCTTTGAAGAAAATTTCATCAACATATCATTTGACACATTTCGAAGATCTTTTCGTTGTTTTGTTTTATGGCAGCTGAATGGATCGCAACAGTATTTTCGGGACTCCTTTCGATCTTCAGTCGCCATGCTTATTGCAAAATATGCAAAAACTGAGATTAGCCCATTTATAACTTAATTCGATGATGGTTATACAAAAAATGTACACTTAAAAATCAATAGACACAATTGGCAGAATAATTTTTCGCAAATGATGCTATATATATATATATATATATATATATATATATATATATATATATATATATATATATATATATATATATATATATATATATATATATATATATATATACACACACACACACACACACACACACACACACACACACACACACACACACACACACACACACACACACACACACACACACACACACACACACGTATATAATAGTCCAGAGATGATTGTCAATTTCAGACATAAAGTCACCTGCCAGCAGGTAACGTCATTGGAACGATGACAGCAAACGTCGCCCAATGTCGAATCAAGAATTGGTGATATGTGGACCCCGAACAATAAAACCATCATCACACTTGAACCGATTGAGATCCCATTTTAATTTATGCTGAGGTGTTGGAGTATATGAAGGGGTATTCTCACACGAAAAAATCGGGATCATCGATTTGGCGGGGGGGCGGGGACCCAAGGTCAAAGGGCGCCCCAAACTATAACTTTTTGAATTACTGTTTCAGAGTAATTTTACTTTCCGCGATTCAAAAGATCTCGCTTTTACGAGCATTTTGACACCAAGATCATTCAAATCGGACCACTACAACCTGTGATATGGCCACTGGAAGATTGTGGGTCAACCGGGGGCGCCCAAATTTGGGGGGGGCTGAAATGGGCCACGATGGGCCCCCAGGTCTAAACATTGACACACAATGTTTTACCGTGGATACAAACACTTGCACAAAAAAAGAGTGAAATCTGAGACGATGTGTCAAAATTTCGCTGAAAAATATGTACACTTGACATGGAATAACCCAAAATGGCCAAAATAATTACTTTCAGTCACACGTATAGAAATACACTGTCCTGTAGATTGGTGAAGAAGGATTGCAAAAGTGTTACCTGAGAAGTGAAATTAGATTTTATTCATCAAATGGATGCTGGTTTTAATGGATTGCCAGGTTATTAGGTTTGCCTCCGATCTATAAATATGCCAACAATCATTGAAAAAGGAGGAAGAAAATGTACTTCCAACTTCGACCGCTTCTGCAAGAAGTTTATTTTTATTTTATTTTTCATTTAAATATGTCTGGTAATTTTTTTTTTTCTTTTATTGATAAGTATTTGTGCTTGAACATAACTGTCATTAATCAAAAAATGCATAATATCATAGGTAAAGAGCAAAATATTGTTACGGGTTTGGAAGCCTTGTGCACACAAACAGACAGCAGTCCCCACAGTTCAGTTATTTCAATAAGTATGTGTTTATAGTTAGAATCCATCCCCTATGTCTAACGGGAATTACATGTGTGCGGTGCGAAGTTTCTTTATACTAATTAGTTTTTTTTTTTACATCTTAAATCCCTCCTTCGCTCCTGCCACCATCAGCCTTTCTTACGCGCATGCATGCCGAGCACAGACGTGGGCTGGGCTTCCATCGCCTCAGATCGGAGCCACGCTCCAAAAAAGGTCATGGAGTGTTTCCTCTGCCCAATGAGCGAAGGGCGAGCATCGCACGTGCGCCCCAGCCAATGGGAGGCCAGCGTGCCGAAAGCTACTACAGAGCCTCTTCGGGGGGCAGGCCTCCGAGACGCCTCGACACCCCCCCCCCCGAGACGCACCGTCCAATCAGGAGGCGAGTGGCGAGAAAAGAAATCACTCCGACCTCGAGTCCATACCAGGGGTGGTGTGGTTGGAGTGGTCTGCGGTCATGGTGGCTTGGTCTCAGTCGTGGTCTGCGGTCCTTTGCGGTGGCTCCTTATGGTGGTGGTGACCGAGCGGCCAGGGTCATGGGCCGTGGACTTCGGGTCGTGGGTTCGAGTCCCACCGTGGTGGTTTGGAGTTGGTGTGACCTCACTAGGTGGGAAGGTACCCGACAAGACCCTGGTCTCCCAGCTGAACTATCCTCCTCGACAGGAGGACCGAATAAAGACGCACGGGGTCCATTTCCGTGTGTGTGTGTGTGTGTGTGTGTGTGTGTGTGTGTGTGTGTGTGTGTGTGTGTGTGTGTGTGTGTGTGTGTGTGTGTGTGTGTGTGTGTGTGTGTGTGTGTGTGTGTGTGTGTGTTTTTTATATGTCTGTGGGCCCCGTCTGTAAGTAGAAACTGTTAAGTGCCTGTGATCCTTGTAAATTGTATTTCTTTTATTCATGATAACTCTGCTCTGTGCCTCCCTCCCTATTGTAAAATATATCCCCTGTTAAATGTTCCAGTTCGTTGCCTATCGTTTCTACCATTGGCCCAGCACGTGCGGGCTTGAAAAGTAGTAAGGCCGTTTGGGCCGGTAAGTTGTCATTTGGACCGACGGATCTTGGTAATCCCCACTCGGTTTACACCTGGATCGGGCTCAGTAAACGGCCCGTTCCACCCGAGGTCCGTCGAGGGTGTGACTTCCCCGGTAATTTGACGAAGTGGGTATTTAGGTATATTGGAATTTAGCTATTAACCCTACCCCACACCATTAGAGAATTGGCGATCACGGTCCTTAAGTGACCCGTGACCTTCAGAGTTGTCCGAGAGTCACTACCTAAATTCCGGGTGTTCGGTGGGGGACGGCTCTACAACCAAACTCAGAGGTTGTAATTGGTGCGGGAGGGGCGGTGTATGACCCCCACCCCCATCAAATTTCCCCCCCCCCGACCCCTGCTGGTTCCGCACACCATCATGGCAGACCGGCTCCGGCGAGGCCACTTGACATGAATCAGTTCGTGGAAATAATGCAAAGCATAATGATAGACATGAAGAACTAAATAAAAATGAATGCGCGAGCGATGTATGCCAAAATGGATGTAAATGCGCAAAAAATGGACGAAATGAAGAAGGATGCACGAGCGATGGATGCCAAATTGGATGGAAACATGCAAGCATGGAAAGAGGATATGCGGGCAATGAGAGGTGATATGGAAAACGTGGTCTGGAATTTTACAAATACGACCAGGACAGTGCATGAAGAGGTGACCGAGTCAAGGGGGAGTGTTGAAGGTGTTCGGTCCATGATGGAGACGGGTGAGGTCGAGGGGACGAGTGACGCCACGACAATTAGGGGGGAAATTAATAAACTCGGACATGAAGGTACGACGGAAAAATTAAAGGAGGTGACGGAGACGCAGAAATCAAAAGAGGGGGATGAATTGCATGAAACTAAAGAGGAGCACACACAGGTAGATATAGGAGGGGACAATGGGGTTGAGCATGGGGAATGTTTCGTGACCCGGTGCGAGCATCAGGATAGCCTCCCTCAGGAACAGAGAGAGGATGAGCTCCCTCGAAGCAGATCGTGATCAGGTAAGTCCGGTCGGCCCGTGCAGGGTCGAGGGGGTGCATGGTATGGAAGGGTACGTGCAGAAATTGGGGGGGGGGGGTAGAGACCTCGCAGTAACACGAGTCCCCGATGTGATTGTCCTGGAGTGCGTGTCAAGGTGTGCGAGTGGTGTGTGAGTAATATGGCGTGCATGCATGGAAATGGACGACGGACCGATCCAAACGGGAGACATGAGTAGCGAGCCTGGAAGGCCGCAAAGGGTTAATTTGGCAACCGCGCCGGGTTCGTGCGACAGCGCGTACGAGGTCCATGGCACGTTTCGTGCACGGCCCACAAACGCGCGTTTGCGCGAGCACAATCCGGCGTGAGAACGCTCCACGTTGGGTACAAGCCGGCCACGTGGATGGTGAAAATGGTGGCGGTTGTGTGGATTTGGAGCGGACGGGTCCGCATGCGTGCCGCGTGTTCTGTTCGCGGAACTCGCGGAGCGGGTTCCCAGGACGATGTGCTCGTGTGGGCCTGCATGGGAAACTGCGCGGGTGACGTCACTGGGGACCTCGCGGCGCGAGTTACGGGCGAGCGGCACGTGTTGGCTCGCATGGCAGACCCCTCGAAGGCATGTGCTTGTTGCGATGCGCAGGGTGACGACAAGGCCCCAGGTATTGTCTGACGGAAGGGACGAACGAGCGAGTCGCAGACCGCCGCCTTGGCGGTGCAAAAACAAAAAAAGGGGGCCTTGCTTACGGGTACACTGCCCCAGCCAGGATGTGGTAAACATCCTGCCCGGGCATAAGAGCACTAGTTAGTGGGAAGGGTTAGCGTTAGTTCGACCGGCTTCATGGGGCCTGTGGAACGAGTTAGAGGGAATGTTAGGTTAGATTAGAAATGGATTTCGAAAGACATGGACAGACATGGAATGTGTAGTGGGGGACGTAGCTTCATTATAGAATTAAATGGAATGTGCACAAGTTTAAGTGATGACGATGGGCACAAGCTTGTTAGTGGGGATGGAGCTGGCAGTGATGTGAGTGAATTAAGAAAAAAAAAAGTGTACAATGAGTGAATGTGGGACAGCGGGCCCAAGTGTGAATGGAGCTAATGTGGAATGCATGGTGCAAATGAATGATTGGGAGGAGGAGTGAATCCCACCCAAGGGAACCCAGGGTAAGTGTAATGTATGTTAGTGTAATGTATACAAAGGCCGAGAGCTGGGATAGCTAGGAAGGTGGTATTGTGCGTGTGCTTTCTCTCCTCTACCCACATTTGACTATTACAGGAAAATAGTAATAATTAGTGCTGAAACATTGTGGGCTAGATGGTTAGAAGTTTGCCTTTAACTGCCTTTACTTTCAATTTTGTGTGTCATGTTGTGATTGATCAGTTTCAAGCTATTTCTTTTCCCCTCCTTCACTGTAGGAGAACGACGTTCAACACCTCCAATTCCATCTGCCGCTACATTGCTCGTCTGATCCCAAAGCATGGACTCTATGGAGGAAACCTGTTGGAGCAAGTCGAGGTTTGCAGAGGGTAGCAAGAGTGAATGGAAGGATTTGATAAAGAGCAGATTACGTAGTGTGAAAGGTTTATCGTCGAGGTTGGCAAGAACAGGTTACATAAAGGCGAAGGGGCTCCAGACAATGAAAAAAACGATGGCCGCCTGTTTTTGCATGATCCCATCAATGTGTTTGCAGGTTGATCACTGGTTAGATTTTGCTGATAGGTTGGCTGACCCTACGGAGTTTCCTCGTGCCTTAGCTGCTCTACAGCACAACCTCAGTCTCCGTTCATACCTAGTGGGCCATTCACTAACCTTGGCAGACCTTGCTGTTTGGGCGACTCTTACAGGTGGGGACACTAAAGAGCATTGCAAGAGCAATCTGGTGGTTATATCGATGTATTTATATAAATGCAAGTTGTGCTATGGTGTAAACGTCATAACCACAGCATGTATAATGCTGAATGATACCTCATTTTGCATGCACCCATTGGCAGACACAGCTCATTAGATGTTGTTAGCTCACCTGGAATGAAACTCGACTACAACCATCATCACCCGTGATGTACCAAAGTTTATCGACCGCATCAAAATCTGCACTCATTAAGGGGGGTCAACAGGAGGATTTTTGACCCCCCCCCACCAATGGTATGTGCCAATGAGCTGGTTAGTGAGGAAAATTTCACACAATGGATAGATGTTGATTTTATGGCTTGTTTACCAGCCCGTTCAAAGGCCTTGCGATAACCGCGCTCATGGGCCGTGCCGATTGGTTGTTAGCTAAGAAAAATTCCACACGGACAGATATACGTAAGGGAGGTTTTAAGAATGTAGAGAGGTTAGAAGTACTAGGTAGGGGATGGGGATGAGATCTTTCGAAACGCATGCTTGACACACTCTACATTTACGGGAACTACATCACACTTGCGCTCACAAATACTATGAAATAAATATTTCAATGTATTCCCCATTTTATCTTCCAGACCAGATCGGTAACAAAATATAAATGCTTGATCATGGCTCTTTCTGTAAATCAGTTCAATTTGTTATCCATTGTTTTTCAGGACAATTTATTGTTTTGTTTTAAACAAAATTGAGTTGGATTTATGGGAGTGGTGGCAGAGGTTGCTCTCCTTGTTTGAGGGGATGAGAGGAAGGGAGATATGTAGAGGGAGGATTCTTTGGATATTGTTGCAATTGCTACATGCCAAATGAACCCAACATGGTTTGCACCAATTGGATAGAGTTGAAGAAAGTGTATGTTGGCAAAAATACTTGGACAGGGTTATTTAATCATTGAACCCTTTCCCCTGTTTGTCAGTTAATATCCACCATTCTTTTGATAACTGTTAAAGGTACCAGAGAATGAATGGTTTGAATTTAGGAAATGCTTGCATATTAGGCCTAATAAAAAAAATACCAGGTGATCGTCCCCAACCCCATCCTTTTTTTAACCCGCCCCCTTTGTATTTAATTATTTGTTGTTTTATCAAACATCCCAAAGAAATCACTCCTGTGACCGAAGGAAGTGGTGCAGTGAAACGGCAGCACCTCTTAAAAAGTAGCCCCGTAGGGAACTGACGGTTACTTCCCCAACAGGCTGGGTGACCGTACTCTCCTGATGCAAATGAAACAATAACACACAAAACTAAACAACACAAGAAAAACAACGAGAAACGAACGAAACACGGTGATTTTGAAAGGTTCTTCTTCATTTTTTTTATAGACAGGAAGGCAGGACATCCCAAATATTGAAGAAGTTGTTTTCACCACTTAAAAATCCATATCTTTGTGCATGACTCGTGCACGACTTTTTTTTAATTGATCGTTTTCCCCATGTCGATATTAAGTTTTTTATAGCTTCTACGAGCTGCAACGCCGAGAGTTGTACCACCACTTTCCGTTCACTGCCGCTTCCTTGCGCAATATGCAAGCAATATTGATCTGTGTACATGTCCTGCGTTCGTAGGTTCCATCGCAGCCGCTGCGGTAAAATTCAGTGCACGCTCCGAATTAAAATGATGCAAAATATGACTGGTTTTAAAACTAGCAAACCGCGCACACGACGAATCATATTCATGATTTAAGCTTCATTTTTGAAGATTGTTTTCATCTGTTTGCAAATTCGGACGGGAACTTTGTGGCGTCCTGAAGCCATGGTGTGCGAGAACAGAGCGATGCTCGCGATGTAGGTGGTAAAAGCCGGTGGCCATTTTGAAAATAAATACAGTAAATGACGAAAAAGGGCTTCATCCTTCATATTTTTGTTTTTTTAATCCGGATGATCGACTGGTATTTAAATAAAAATAAAAATTGGCCTTGATATGACATTTTGCACATTTTTACTTATTTTGGCACAAGGTATTATTTGAATGTGTTGTTGCCTGTTCTAGGGAACAACATGTGGCAGTCAGCACAGGAGAATGGCCAAGCACCACAACATGTTTGGCGGTGGTTCAATTTCCTTTCATCACTACCACATTTCCATGCCGTGTCCTCTCAATGGGGAAACAAGATTGCCTCCAGCCTTCCTGTGGGGCAAAGAAGTTGTGTTAAGGTGACGCTGCACTTATTGCTCCTAACCTCATTCTTCACTTTATTTTTTGGTCTTGACCTTAATATTTAGTTATCTCGTCTGTCATGTAAAAGTAGTCAAATTGATAATGCGTATTATTACCTCCACCACTGAATTATGTTTACATTCCTGTCTGTATGGTTTGTTTATCTGCTTTCAAAAAGTTATGAACAGATTTCGACTAAATTTGGTGGGTAGGCTATGTGTGTGTGACCAGGACAAATTGATTCGATTTTGGTGAAGATCCGAATCTGGATACGAGAATTTTTAAAAATAAATTTTTGCATGAATATTCACCATTGAGAGATGGGGCCGAAAACAATATATAGCATGATATTTCAAAAAATTGTTAACGAGTTATGACAAAACTAGATGGATGTTGGTTAGGCGACAAGAACAAGCTGATTAGATTTTGGTTGAGGCCTGGATTCAGATCCGACTTATCAGTGGAATACAAAACGTAAACTGTTCAGCCTGGCAGAGGTATGCACTCTACCAAGTGTTGTTCCAGTTAATTAGTACTTTATATATTGCATTTTGGTTTCTTGAGGGCAGTAGTTTGTTCAAGGAAGGATTTATCCATAATCGAAGACCGTGTCTGTCTGTCCCAAATAATCATGCCCCTTTATTTATTTGTTTATTCCCATCTTCCATCTTGTAGAGCAAAGAGAAGCAAGAAGATCGTGCAAAGTTTGTTGAACTACCTGGAGCTGAGATGGGCAAAGTGGTTGTTCGCTTCCCACCTGAGGCCAGCGGGTTAGACCATTTGGGGGGAAGGGATTGGGAGAGAGGGAAGGATTGTCGGGCAAGTTTATGGTGAAGGGTAAAATGTATAGTTGAAGGTGGCAAATATCGGCCATGAGTGACCTGCCTTAATTGTGGTCGGGCAAAGAAAGAAAAAAAAAAAAGGTTAAAATTCATGATTATTCCAAATTGTAGTTTTGTGTTTATTTCCCTGTGGTAATACAGTTAATTGCAAATGAGAAAATACTTTATCAAACAATTGACCCTAAAGCACAACTTAAGGAGTTAATTTTGTCGAACTGCATATTCTGTTGGCCCAAAGTGTGTGGTGTTCTAACATCTTTGGGCTCTATTCTAACCGAACAGATATCTCACTCTCTCTCAATCAGTACACTCGTCTCCACAAACATGCTCCTTCCGTCTCTCAGCACATCTCCCTTCTTCCCAACCCCTCAAATCTTGTACCTCCCCCTGCCCGATTCCTTCTTCTTTACCATCCCTCCACCAAGTCTCATTCTGCACCTTGGCTGTGCCTGCTCTCATCGTCTCCCCTCCCTCTCAAAGCTTCCCTCTTTACTCTCCCTCGCAAAGCAACCTTCACACTATCTCACCTTTCTCAAAAACTCCCCCTCACCCTTCTCCCTCAACTCTCCCCCTCACCCTTCTCCCTCAACTCTCCCCCTCACCCTTCTCCCTCGACTCTCGCCCCTCACCTTTCTCCCTCGACTCTCGCCCCTCACCTTTCTCCCTCGACTCTCGCCCCTCACCCTTCTCCCTCGACTCTCGCCCCTCACCCTTCTCCCTCGACTCTCGCCCCTCACCCTTCTCCCTCGACTCTCGCCCCTCACCCTTCTCCCTCGACTCTCGCCCCTCACCCTTCTCCCTCGACTCTCGCCCCTCACCCCTCTCCCTCGACTCTCGCCCTCACCCTTCTCCCTCGACTCTCGCCCCTCACCCTTCTCCCTCGACTCTCCCCCCTCTCCCTTCTCCCTCGCCTCTCGCCCCTCACCCTTCTCCCTCGACTCTCGCCCTCGCCCTTCTCCCCCGACTCTCGCCCTCACCCTTCTCCCTCGACTCTCGCCCCTCACCCTTCTCCCTCGACTCTCGCCCCTCACCCTTCTCCCTCGACTCTCGCCCCTCACCCTTCTCCCTCGACTCTCCCCCCCTCACCCTTCTCCCTCAACTCTCCCCCTCACCCTTCTCCCTCAACTCTCCCCCCTCACCCTTCTCCCTCCAATCTTCCCCCTCACTCCCCCTTCCCAAAGTCCCCCCCCCCGCTTCCATCCACAAAGGTGCCTCCTCCCCCTCTTTCACCTCATCACTCCACCTCCTCCAATCCAATCCAATCCAATGCTCACCACTGTCCCTCAACCCATCACCACAGAGCCTTTTCTCCTCCTCATCTGGGCCCCCTCCCCAAGCTCTTCTGCAATCCCCCACACTCTTTCAATAACTCTCTCTTTACCTTCCCCATTCCTCTGTCATCCTATCCTCCCCCTCCCCTCCCTTGCACCCAAAACCTCCTCCCCTTCCTCTTCATTAACAGTGTTGACCTCAAGCATCTGGGGCCTTCATTCAAACCTGACATCTTTCCATACAGGTTGCCACTGACAAACCAGACATCTGCTTAACAGAAACTTCCCTCCTTCAAGACACCTCTGACTCCCTAGTATCTCTCCCTGGTTACTCCCTCCTCCGGTATGACAGACCTGAGCCTTGTCCTGGTGGCGGAGTTGCTCTCTCCAAAGACTCCATTCCTCACTCACCATGCACGGCCCTCTCTCCCCCACACCCTCAGGAATACTTCTGGCTACGGCTTCCCCTCCACTCCCACCTCATGTTTATCTATGTTGTCCTGTCCACCAAACAGTGATGACTCGGTTAACATCTCGCTGCCCGAAAACATGGACCAACTTCTATCCTCTCATCTCAACTCTGTCCCTCATATGTGGTGACTTCAACTGTCGTCATGCCAGTTGGCTGGGTGTGGGTGCCTCTCTCTCCTGTCATGGCACTTCAGCAAAAGTCTTCTTTGACTCATTGGGACTGACACAATCTGTCAACTTCCTGACCCAGATCTCAACCAGCAGTACTCCATCTCTTCTGGATCTGATTTTGACAAATTTCCGTGGAAATATCCGCTGTTCTTCCTCCGCTCCAATTGGTTCATCTGACCACATGCTTGTCAAAGCGGACATCTCTCTGGCTGTTATTAGAGAACCGCCTCAGCACCGTCAAGTCTGGCATTTCACTCAGGCTGACTGGCAGGGACTTCAAGCAGCCATCAAACTTCCATACCAGTCTCCCATCTCTACTTCCTCCAACATCATCTCATTCTGGGAATTCTTTCATCGAAACTTGTTCTCTCATGCACAGATTTATCCCATCTTGTCTTCAGGTGTTCGACCCTTCCACCTGCCCATGGTACACTGAAGCTTGTGGCGAGGCAGTTGTCCTGAAACAACTTGCCTTCGTCTCATGGAAGGCTAATCCAACTGAAGGCAATCTCATTTCCTTCCACAAAGCTCGTAACAAGTGTGTGTCTGCCTTTGGGAGAGCCAGAAAACAACATCTTTCTAATCTCGTCTGAACTCTCAAACCTGTCTCCCTCTTCCAAATCCTGGAGGCATCTGTTTAAGTCTGTCGCTGGTGTATGTTCCCCTTCCATCCCCTTCCTTACCTCAAATTGCCGCACACCTGACATTGCACGTGAAAAGGCTGAATGCCTAAACTCGGTGTTTGCATCTAAATGTTGTGTCCGAAATCCATCGCTTTCTGTACCCACCTTGCCCAGTCGCACCCAGCTGTTCCTGGACTCTGTTCTTTTCTCCTGACAAGGTGGAGAATTTGCTGTCAAACCTCGACTCACATTCTGTAACCGGTCCAGACGGCATCAGCCCACGTGTCCTAAAAAACTGCTCTACTGCTCTTGCTCACCCTCTCTCTGTTCTATTCACCCTCTCATTTTTCTCAAGGTATCTGCCATCTGCTTGGAAATCAGCAAACATTACCGCTCTGCATAACAAAAGGTGCAAAAACGGATCCCTGCAACTGCAGACCAATCGGCCTTCTTCCAATCGTTGGCAAGGTTATGGAATTCATCATCGCTTCAGACGTTAAATCCTTCCTCTTTTCCAATGGCTTGATTTGCGATCATCAATTTGGATTCAGAACAGGTCATTCTACCTTGGATATGCTGTTTCTGCTCTCCCAACAATGGATGGAGCTCCTCAATGCCAGTCATGAAATCAGAGCCATCTCTCTCGACATATTGCATGCCTTCGATGTGGTCTGGCACCCTGCCCTGCTCAGCAAACTCTCTTCCTATGGTATCCAAGGACATCTCCACTTATGGCTTGCAGACTTCCTCTCCTGTCACAACCAACGTGTGGCCCTTAATGGAGTTCTCTCATCCCCTCTTCCTGTCCAGTCCAGGCTGGAGTTCCTCAAGGCAGTGTTCTGGGCCCTGTTCTTTTTCTGTTTTTCATCAATGATCTCTTCGACTCTCTGGAAAATCCTCTTTATCTCTTTGCTGATAACTCCACCCTCTGCCATACCATGTGTCATCCCTCAGATTGGCAAGCAGCAGCCTCTTCATTCTCTGCAGATCTGGATAAAATCACAAGCTGCTCCAACACGTACAACATGTCTTTCAACCCTGACAAATCTCACACTCTTACTATGTCTCTCCGAAAGGACTGTCTGGAAAATACCCCCTTCCACCTTCTCAACAATCCTCTTGAAGAAGTCCTTTCATTCATGCTTCTGGGTCTCTCTGTCTGCCATGATCTTTTCTGGGAAAGCCACATTTCCAAGCTGACCTCCAAAGCCAGTCGCCGAATGGGCATTCTCCCTCGTGCACAGTCCTTGCTTGGCTCACCTGAGCTCCTGACCACATACAAGCTTTCTTCCGCCAACTGATGGAATACTGCTCTCCACTCTGGGCTGGTGCTCCTGCCTCTCACCTTTCTTGGCTTCACGCTGTGGAAACCAAGGCACTTAGGATCATTGGTATCTCCCATGATGAGTCAGTGTTTGGGTCTCTCACTGCAAGCATGTCGGTGGTCTTTCTGTCTTCTACCGTGTCCTCTCCGGCCTCGCCACCTCCTACTCTGTGTGAGATATGTTCCCCCCAATATTTGCTCAGGGCACTCAAGGTCCACCAGCAACACCCTTCTGGTAAAACTACCAAAATCAAGAATCGCTGCTCACCTTCACCCTTTCATTCCTCTTTTTTTTTCCCCCCACCTTTGAAACAAACTCCCACACTCTCTTCAATCCCACTTTTCTCTCCTGTTCTTCAAAACAGCTGTTCACCACCATCTGTTGTCTTCCCCCATCCAAAGCCACGATCTTTTCTACCCCTGCTTATCCGTTCCAAACCCACCTCCTTCAAATTCCCTGCTTTCTTTCCTAAAAGTCCCTGTCATGCAAGGACCTGAAAGTCCCTGTAGTGTCCATTTTGCTTACCCTGTGTACCCCACCCCATCCCTCTACCTTCCACAGATCTCATGTCTCTGTTCCCCACTGCTTTTCCTTCCCTCTCCCACCCCTCTTGTCTCCTGCTCCCCTTGTACGTTCTGTGTCTTAGTTCTCATATGAGCCTCGACAGTGTCTACACAAATGAAACAAAACAAAAAACTGTAAGCATTTTAATATTCTAAAATTTCTTTATAGAACCTAATTTTGCTTCTTTGATTTTATTCCTGCAAGTTCCCTTGGTTCCTATTATTCCTCTTCTTTGTCACAGAGCATCATAGAAGAGTAAGGTATTTCTGAGGGAACATCTAAATTTTGCATACGCCAAATAACATGGGAATTTTATAAGCCCCCATCCCCTTTATGCACCACTTCCCTTCTTTCTACAATACTTCCAGCTGTTTTCTCCATTCCTTTGACACTTACTATCCTCCCTTCAGCTCCTCTTCACAATTAAGTTTCTAAATTTATAACAAGCATCCTTCCCAATACCCATTGCTTATATTATACAAATTTGTATATGGCCTCTTATTTGAATAGTGCGCATGTACACATTAATTATGATGCTGGCAATGCTGAGTCTCCACTATCCTGATGATTATACTGACACTGCTGTAGGTTTCTGCACATTGGCCATGCAAAGGCAGCCCTCTTGAATCAACATTACCAGCAGTTGTTCAAGGGTAAATTCATCATGCGCTTTGATGATACAAACCCTGCCAAAGAGAAGGAAGACTTTGAAAAAGTAAGAAAGTACTTTCTGCTCTCCCAGCACCAACATGCTCTGTTCTCAAGCTCATCCTTTTCACTCCTTTAATGTTGCATTGCCTCCCCTTTTTGACACAGGTGATCCTGGAGGATGTTGAAAGGCTAAATATAAAACCTGATGTCTTCAGTTACACATCTGACTATTTCTCTGTCATGTTGGAGATGGCTGAAAAGATGATCAGTGGTGGGAAAGCTTACGTGGATGACACACCAGCCGAGCAGATGAAACAGGAACGAGAGCAGCGGCAGGAATCGAAGAACAGGAATAACAGTAAGAAAAAAATGGATTTGGGGTGATCGGATATTATGAAGTGGAAATTCATGTACAGTTTTTATCTCCCGCCGCGTGGCGGAAGGGGGATATTGTTGTCACCCGGGTTGTCCGTCTGGCTGGCTGGGCGTCAACATTTATAGCTGTGAGTGCGATAACTCATAAACTGTTCGCCATATCTATTTGAAATTTGGGTCACACATGTACCACCTGAAAAGGAAGAACCCTATTGATTTTGGGTGTGGCCAGATCCAAGATGGCTGACTGGGGTGGCCATCTTGAAAAAAGTTTCAATGGTGTGGGATTCCCCATCTCTGATGGGTATATTTATATTAGTGTTTACTTGATATTATCTTGATTTGATAGGTTTATCTGCTGTATGAGTATGGTGCCATGGTTTTTATAAAATATTTTCAAGATGTTTTTTTTGTTGAACCTCTTTGTGGTGACTGCCAGGTGTAGAGCGTAACATGGCGATGTGGAATGAAATGAAGGCTGGCACAGAATATGGGCAAGCTTGCTGTCTGCGTTCGAAGATCGACATGTCATCCAACAATGGCTGCCTCAGAGATCCTACGCTGTACCGTTGCAAGAACGAGCCACACCCACGCACCAGCACACACTACAGGTGACCGTTGAACAAGTGGGGTAAACAATATTTTTCATGTATTGGTTAGAAAGACCAGGATACATTTCTGTACATTGTGGCAATATGAACACATTCTTGCTCTCAAGTTATGTGAGCCTTATTATATTAATGGGATTTTAAAAGTTTATTTATTTATTCTCCTTTTCAACAAATTTCAGGGTCAAAAACATGATTTCCATTACGATGGTCTCAGGAATCTTTCCCACCAGACCAGAGGGAGACTCCTCCCATCTAGACCATTGGGAGGGATGACGTATCAATAGAGAACGTCCAATCAGAATTGACTTTGTTGAAAGGTGTCTATTAGACTGTTCTTCATTATTACTCACTCACTTTGTGCGAATTTCACCTGAAGAGAGCACAACGAAAAGCTTTGTGGTTTTCTTTTTATGATAATATCCTTCAAAATGTCTCTGTTTATGTCTATATTAAAGTTTTGTGGTATCAAGCATCTTTTTAATAATACATTAGGTACTAAGTGTTATTGATGAAGGATCATTCTTTCATGGTTGGGGTGGGAGGTGAGGGGTGGCAGAAGTTTAATCACCGACATCTACATACATGCATACAAAGGTGTGTGTGTGTATATATATATATATATATATATATATATATATATATATATATATATATATATATATATATATATATATATATATATATATATATATATATATATATATATATATATATATATATATATATATATATATATATATTGTTGTGGTTACCAAATTCGCAAACCACCATTCAGGTCCCTTAGGTGAGGTATCTCGGCAAGTATATGTGTAGTTAGGCCCAAACCCGTTGTCTAGTGGGAATACATGTCATTTATGCGTGCTGCGACTCTTCAGGATAGCCGTTTTTCTTTTGCTATCTTTATTTTGGACCAACCGCCATGATTACCACCACAACCACAACATCAACCACCAACCACAACGCCGCTTCACCACAACCGCCACGACCTTCACGTCACACCTCGCAGCCGTCGCATCGCCACCGTTCTTGCGCCGCTGTGGGTACCGGTGTTGGACTCGTGCAGAGCGCGCGTCGAACAGCGTGTACAAAATCACGGATTTTGTGCTTCAAAAACGGATCAAAAACGACACACGCCCACTTTTTGCCGTCCAATCGGTGAGCGAGGGGCGATTTGGCCCCGCCTCCAGGGCGATCGATATATGCAAATGTGTGGATCAAAAAGCCTTCACGCCCACTTTTTCACGGGCCAATGGGGAGCGAGGTGAAAGGTCGAAGGGAGGGGGTCAAAGATGAGAGGGCGAAGTTACGGGGCGGATAAAAGGACCGTGTTCGTCAGTCAGAAAAGAGGAGAGTCCAACGGGGAGAGGAAGAGAGTCGAACGGAGAGTGGAGAGTGGAGAGTGGAGAGTCGGAGAGTCCAGAGGCGGAGAGTAGGAGAGTCGGAAGCAGAGGGTCAAGACTTCGCGGGCGGTGGAGCTGCTCGTCGTGTGCGTTGGAGTCGGAACGGAGGGGACGAGCTGTGGAAAGGCGGCGACACCAGACGAGGGGGTGCTCGCGTCGTGCAGGGAGCTGCACCCGAGGGAGGCCGACAGCGCGACCTGGCCGAGGTGGAGACGCACACCAGGGATAATAAAGATCCTCTATACCCCGAGCATCAGCAACCCCCTCCTGTTTCCCCCCGCGCTGAGATAGTGCGACCAAGGGGGCCCCCTTTCCCACCCCCTGCCAGGCACTGTCCGCGAGGCCCGCGGAGTGAGGCGCCATCGCCGCTCCGCGTCTCATCACCAGACGGGTAGGCGCGACCCGGTCTCGGCCTCAGGCCCGCCTCATCCTTGAGGGTATTCTTTTCCTTGGTTTTGGGTATGTGTTGTCGGCGCCGTCTGTGAGGTAGAATTGTATAAGTGTTGCCGTGTGCTCGGTAGTCGGTATTAGCTCTGCATTGTGTTTTCGCTTTTATATTTGCTTTTTGTGTAAATGGAATTGTGTTTTTTCTGTGTGCTTTTGGTGGAATTGAATATGTGTGCTTCCCGTGTGCCGCGAATAAATGTGCTTTGTGTTGAACTGTTTCCCGCTTAGCTTCGTCATTTCTCCCATTGAATCCTCATCTTGCTTCACGTAAGGGTTGATAGTGGGCTGAATACGCCCGATAATTAATCGAACCGTCGAGGTCGACGATAACACCGCTCGGTTATTCTGATAGTACGGAACGGGTCGCTAAGTGGCCCGTGTCCGAAGTCGACCTGCGGCGAGGTGCGATCGCCCGGTCTACCCTCCGCGTGGGTACTTAGGTAGGTCGAATTTGGCGAGGCAACCCTATCCCACGCGGGGGCTGATTGGCTCGATCGCGGTGAGACCGAGAAGGTCCACCCGTGACTGGTTCCCGGCGTTAGTCCGAGAGGGTCACGACTGGATTGTCCGTCCGGTGGGCGACGTGCCGCGCGATTCGGTTACGTGGCCGTCGGCACGCCGGCGGGCGCGAATACCGCAACACTGGTGTCAGGTCGTGCGATACAAATTCATCGCCCTCCTCGCGGCACTGGTATTGGAGAACGGGACAACGGGCTCTCCTGTCTCCAGCGAAATTCACGGGAATCGGTCCAGGGGTGAGAGAAGCGACCCCGATTCCCTCCAAATTACGAAGCGAGTTAAATTAACCCTTCACGAGAAGCAAGATGGGCGTCTCAAGGCGGCGGGAGCCGGGTGTATTAGAAATGGATGTAGAATGTGTAGGATCCATGGTCCAGGATGGAATCCCCGAGCAGGAAATGTTGATTGTGCAGGAACACGGACTCGCCCAACTGAACCCAGAGCCCGAAATGGGTGCGGCAGCGCGGCCGCGGTATGACACCTCCCCCCTCTCCACCAAAACCCTTCCCCAACCCTTGCCGAAACGGCTCAGCTGAGTGCATCCAACATGGCCCAGCTATAAAGCCATGCTGGCGGCAATGAACACCAAGATGAATGCGAAAATGATCGAAAAATGGATGCAAATACAAACGAAATGAAAGGCATGAACAAACAAATGATCGAAAAAATGGATGCGAATATGAAAAACGAAATGAAAGGCATGAACAAACAAATGATCGAAAAAATGGATGCGAATATGAAAAACGAAATGAAAGGCATGAACGAAAAGATGGATGCGAATACACAAAAATTGGATGCGAATACACAACAAATGAACGGAATGGAAACAAACATGAAGGAGGAAATGAAAAAGTTCCGGGGTGAGACGCAGAACATGGGCCGATGCCTGCAGGCGGGCATGAAGGCCGTGACAAAGGAAATAATAGTTGAGACAAGGGAGGTAAAGGGTGAAGAGTTGGCAGAGACACGGGAGATAGAAAAAATAGAGGAAAGACAACACGAGGAAGACGGGGTAAGTGACGCACACACACACACACGGAGATAGTGGAGGACAATGGGGGTGAGCTGGTGGACTGGGTAGAGACCCGGTGCGAGCACCTGGATGGCCTCCTCCAGGAACGAGGGGAGGGAGTATGCCCCCTTGAGGCGAGTCACGACCAGGTGAGTTCGGTCGTGCTTTGCGAGGTTGAGAGGACGGGTGCTGTGGACAGGTGCTTGGAGAGCTTGGGGGGTATAGAGGCCCCGGAGACCCTTGTGGGGACACAAATCCCCAGTGTGGTTGTCCCTGTGTGTGTGGTGCAAAATATGAGTGCGTCCCCGTGTGTGGAAGCGACCCCATGTGTGAGTGGTGTGGTGGCGATGGTGCCGGAGTACGTGCTTCCCAGCACGCCGTGTGTGGATGAGGAACGGAGTGTGAGTGAGGCACCGCGGGTTAGTGCCCCCGCGTGTGTGGGTGAGGCACCGTGTGTGGAAGAGACCGCGTGTGTGAGTGTCGCCGTGTGTATGAGTGAGGCACCGCGCGTGAGTTCCCCCGCGTGTGTGAGTGAGGCACGGAGTGTGGATGAGGCACCGCGGGTGAGTGCCCCCGCACGCGTGAGTGAACGGCCGTATGCAAGGGAGACCGTGTGTGTGAGAGAGCGGTATGTGAGGGAGATGTCGGTTGGCATGCGGGAGCACGCAGCCGCGTCTCCCGGTGTGAATGTGATGGAGTGGACTGTGTGCGTCGTAACACGCAGGTATGCGTGTGTGGAATGGAGACGGAGACGGCGACAGAGGAGAGAAAGCCGAGTAGCGGCTGTAGCTGTTTCGAGGACCGTGCCGGGTTCACCCAGCAGTGAGCACGCGGTTCGTGCTGTGCAACGCACGAGACCACCACGTGCTCGCTTGCGAGAGTGAAGTCCCGGTCCGGAAACGCACGCGGTGGATTTGCCGATCCCGCGGACGGACAAAGTTTAGGCAGGTAAATGGATTTGGACCGGACGGGTTCTCCACGCGATCGTGTGTGTTAAGCTCCAACGGGCAAAGCACATGTGTTCGCGTGGGGAACCCCTCGAGACGTGGGGCTTGTTTTTTTCTGCGCACGGTGACGTCATGGCTGCACGTGGGGTTGGAATCCGGCAGGAGGGGTATCTCTGCCGGATGGTACCGTCCAAGGAGGGACGAGGAACACGTGCAGCTGCATGACGTCACGGGCAGGTGCAAAGTGCGCGAGCTCTGAGTTGCCGCGCTGGCGCTGCGCATGTAAAGAAAAAAAAAAAAAAAAAAAGAACAAGCCTCACTTTCGGGTGCACAGGATTCCTGGGCAAGGGGTGAAAGACCCCCTTACCTGGGCACAGGATGGAAACTAGTTAGGGGGAAGGGTTAGCTTAGTTAGACCGACTCCATGGGGCAGGGGTAAGTCCTCATGGAGTCCTTGGAATGGATTAGGTAGAGGGATTGTAGCCAGATTTAGGTTGGGAAATAAAATGAGTTGGGAGACAGTGACAGACTTTGGATGTGTAGAGGGGACGTAGTTTAGCTACGTAGTGTTAAAAGGAACGTGCTACTAGTTTAAGGGACGACGTGGGAGCACGAGTTAGTTAGGGGAGGTAGTTAGAAGGATGGCAGAGTTCAGTGGTGAGTGTGTTGAAGAGTTGTGGGTTGTGAGGTGAGTACGTGTACTTGTTGAGTGAGTGAGGCCAGCGGGTCTGTGTGAGTGGAGCGAATGGGGACTGCATGGTGCGATGAGTGATTGGGGGGAGGAGTGACTCCCGCCCAAGGGACCCCGGGGTCAGTATAAAGTGAGTTAGCTGGGTTAGTCAAATTGAAAAATGGAGGTCGTTTTGTTGTTGGTGGGAAAGTAGGCTCGAGACCCATTTGGAGGGGTGCAGGAGCCCTGTTGACTGGCTTGGGAGCGTGGCTGCGAAAGGTGAGTATCGCTGAGTGGGTACCCCGGGCACCAGGCTAGTCGGTCGCGGTGGGCCCATGGGGGGCCGGGATAGAGTAGTGGGCACGGGTGCGCCTGCTTGGTGCGGGGGCCCGGGGCGCCATTAGCCGCGTGGGCAGTGTTGTGGGCACGGGTGACCCTCGGAAAGGGGCCCGGGAGGCCGGCCTGCCACGTGTGCGTTTCAGGGGAGGTGCCATGGGGGGCACTCCCGGTGTTAGGGAGCTGGTAGGCTCGGAGGCAGTGTAGTGCCCGGGGGTGCCATAGCGGGAGATTCGGCAGAGGGTCGTGCCTGCCAAAGGGAGCCACGTGTCCCAGCCAGGAGACCGTGTGAGGGCACGGAGAGAAAATTTGGGGGCGAGGCCCGAAATTGTGAGGACACCAACACAGGCGACGGGAATCTGGGTTGTTAGAACCAATAGTTTAAGCGAGAGGCGCTTGTTGAAAGCCCAGGGGTAGTTTAACTGTTAAATGGATAGGGTAGATTAGGAGATGTACCCCTCCGCACCATCCATCCCCTCGCTCTCGTTGTGGGCCGCTGGACCCACTTTGGGTTAGATCGCCGAACTCTGGGGAGGCCATTCTGAGGCTTCGTTGGGCCTCGACACAGGACGTTAGCTCTCCCTTATTCCCCTCCGGGAAGGGAACGTAGGGGTTGGGAGTAGGCTAGGTGACAGGATAGGTTAGCCGAACAAGGACAATAAAGGGGGTTAGGGGACGATTTATAGGGGGGAAGTAAAAATAAAAACAACAAAAAAATAAGTTGGGGCTAAATTGGGGTTTGACAAATTAAGGGAGTGGGTATGTACAGTGACAGGCAAAGGCGATAGGTGGGAGGGAGACAGGTAGGTAGGTCCGAGCCCGCCTTCCAAGTGGCCAGCACCACCGCACTCCCTCCACCAACTTCCACTGACGGCAAAAGCTGGCCAGCTTCATCTGCTGGCTGTGTGCTGCAAGGCCTGTGCCGGCCAGTTCATCTGCTGGCTGTTTTTCTTCAAGGCCTGTGCCGGCCAGTTCATCTGCCGGCTGTGTTTGCCTGCAGCGGTCTTCTTCTGCGGGCTGAGTTTGCCTGCTCACCTTTGCCATGCCATGCCCACTGCCCATGTTCACCAGCCCCGTTCAATTTTTGCTTTGCCCCCCCTGTTCATTTCCATGTGCGCCAGGATCAAGGCAACAGTTTGCAAGCTGCGAGAACTGCCCTGTTGGCAGCTACAACACGGGCCTGCAGTGGCAGCCCGTGCACCGTGTTTTGCGTCCATCCATTCATCCATTCATTCGTTGTGCTCATTGCGTGTGCCACTTGAGCTGGCACGGAGACTACGTTTGTGCAGCCCATGCACCGTTGTGGTTCACTGCGTTCAGTTCAAGGGAAGGCCTTGGACTGCGTGTGAGCAGCCAGCCACGTTCCTGTCACCTGCATTGTTTTGAGCCAGAGACTGCATGCGAGCAGCCTGGCTCCCTGCTAACTGCTTTTCTTTTGCAGAGTTCAGTGATCCTGGGCCATGGTTTAGTGTAAAATTTGTAAGTTAAGGTTAAGATGTACTGTAAATATGAGTGCGCCCCCGGCATGTCTGTCTAGCGCCGGCAATTTTATTTAAGTCGTCCGTGTGAGTGAGTTTGTTTAGGTAGTTACGCAGCCCTCAGGTTATTTATTTTGGGGACACGAATACCATGAATGTCGCACTCAGGGATCCGTAGGTAAAATGTACTAGGGGAAAACTACACATGATGGCACACGAAAATTTGACGACTCGGGACGAGTCTGTAAAAAGGGGAGGGGGTCGTGTTGTGGTTACCAAATTCGCAAACCACCATTCAGGTCCCTTAGGTGAGGTATCTCGGCAAGTATATGTGTAGTTAGGCCCAAACCCGTTGTCTAGTGGGAATACATGTCATTTATGCGTGCTGCGACTCTTCAGGATAGCCGTTTTTCTTTTGCTATCTTTATTTTGGACCAACCGCCATGATTACCACCACAACCACAACATCAACCACCAACCACAACGCCGCTTCACCACAACCGCCACGACCTTCACGTCACACCTCGCAGCCGTCGTATCGCCACCGTTCTTGCGCCGCTGTGGGTACCGGTGTTGGACTCGTGCAGAGCGCGCGTCGAACAGCGTGTACAAAATCACGGATTTTGTGCTTCAAAAACGGATCAAAAACTACACACGCCCACTTTTTGCCGTCCAATCGGTGAGCGAGGGGCGATTTGGCCCCGCCTCCAGGGCGATCGATATATGCAAATGTGTGGATCAAAAAGCCTTCACGCCCACTTTTTCTCGGGCCAATGGGGAGCGAGGTGAAAGGTCGAAGGGAGGGGGTCAAAGATGAGAGGGCGAAGTTACGGGGCGGATAAAAGGACCGTGTTCGTCAGTCAGAAAAGAGGAGAGTCCAACGGGGAGAGGAAGAGAGTCGAACGGAGAGTGGAGAGTGGAGAGTCGGAGAGTCCAGAGGCGGAGAGTAGGAGAGTCGGAAGCAGAGGGTCAAGACTTCGCGGGCGGTGGAGCTGCTCGTCGTGTGCGTTGGAGTCGGAACGGAGGGGACGAGCTGTGGAAAGGCGGCGACACCAGACGAGGGGGTGCTCGCGTCGTGCAGGGAGCTGCACCCGAGGGAGGCCGACAGCGCGACCTGGCCGAGGTGGAGACGCACACCAGGGATAATAAAGATCCTCTATACCCCGAGCATCAGCAACCCCCTCCTGTTTCCCCCCGCGCTGAGATAGTGCGACCAAGGGGGCCCCTTTCCCACCCCCTACCAGACACCCTCCGCGAGGCCCGCGGGTTGGGGCGCCATCGCCGCTCCGCGTCTCATCACCAGACGGGTAGGCGCGACCCGGTCTCGGCCTCAGGCCCGCCTCATCCTTGAGGGTATTCTTTTCCTTGGTTTTGGGTATGTGTTGTCGGCGCCATCTGTGAGGTAGAATTGTATAAGTGTTGCCGTGTGCTCGGTAGTCGGTATTAGCTCTGCATTGTGTTTTCGCTTTTATATTTGCTTTTTGTGTAAATGGAATTGTGTTTTTTCTGTGTGCTTTTGGTGGAATTGAATATGTGTGCTTCCCGTGTGCCGCGAATAAATGTGCTTTGTGTTGAACTGTTTCCCGCTTCGCTTCGTCATTTCTCCCATTGAATCCTCATCTTGCTTCACGTAAAGGGTTGATAGTGGGCTGAACACGCCCGATAATTAATCGAACCGTCGAGGTCGACGATAACACCGCTCGGTTATTCTGATAGTACGGAACGGGTCGCTTAAGTGGCCCGTGTCCGAAGTCGACCTGCGGCGAGGTGCGATCGCCCGGTCTGCCTCCGCGTGGGTACTTAGGTAGGTCGAATTTGGCGAGCAACCCTATCCCACGCGGGGCTGATTGGCTCGATCGCGGTGAGACCGAAAGGTCCGCCCGTGACTGGTTCCCGGCGTTAGTCCGAGAGGGTCACGACTGGATTGTCCGTCCGGTGGGCGACGTGCCGCGATTCGAGTTACGTGGCCGTCGGCACGCCGGCAGGCGCGAATACCGCAACAATATATATATATATATATATATATATATATATATATATATATATATATATATATATATATATATATATATATATATATATATATATATATATATATATATATATATATATATATATATATATATATATATATATATATATATATATATATATATATATATATATGTTGTTGCGGGGTCGGGTGAGAAGACCACTAGGTGGCGGAAACCTACGTCGATTCCCACCAGACTCCCCGGAATTGTAGGCTGTCGCTCACTGATAATTCCATGACGCGGCGGGTCACTTAACCGACCGTGGACGCCAATAACTCAACCGAGGGTCCTCCTGTTTAGAATCAGGTTACCTAAGTAACCACCGGGGAATCACGCCCTCAGTACTCCTTGTCCGAACCGGATCACTCTACCAACTACCGACTACCTTTCCGGATCAGATGCAGTCGAGCGGCACTGCGAAGGATGTACCGGCTAAAGAGGATGGATTGTTGGGAATAAAGACCTGGCTAAACCTGGATTCGAACCATGCTGGATCAATGGAGGAAAAGACAAAGGCGAGCTGGGAACATTTCTATAATTATTATTTATTTTCATTAAGTGAGGAAAAGCATGTGGCACAACAAAAGGTTTATTGGGGATGTAATGCAGGGAAAGATGAGAGGTGTGGGGTGCGACAATTATGCAAGCAACTTACAAAAGCAGACACAGTGCAGACTAAGACGCGAGATTTATAAAAGCAACAATCACAACAATAAAAGATCTTGTACATGCTTATCAAACGAACAGGCGCCAACACACTCAGACACACACTCAGACAAAATAAACCCAATGAAAGGCAAAGTACTTTTGCAGCCAGGGAGGGAGGGAGTTGAGGTCACAGTTCTTGGTACCTGAGCGTTTCGGGGGAAGGGATGCTCCGTGGTGTGGCACCCGACAAAAGCTGTGCAGTTCCGTCCACAGCCACACGTATGGTAATCGTGTCTGCAGCAGGAGCTTGAGTGGAGGAGTGCGGAGTCCAAAATGGCGAGAGTTGAGGGGTAGCAGGACCAGACAAGAGGCTTGGTCGAGGTCGTGTCAGTGGGGCCCACTAGGCTGGCCGTCGAGGTGAGACGTAAGCAGAGCCAAGCAGCCATAACACCTTTGCAACAACTCCTTCAATTCCCTTTCGCACTTCTCCTTCCAAGGCCTCCCACAACAACAACAACAACAACAACAACAACAACCTTCCCATCCAACGACAACCTTCCCATTCACCTCAATACCTTCGCATCCAACAACTCCGACCGACTTCTTCCTTTCCATCCACCCCAACTTCTCCCCAATTCTGAGAATTGCTCCATACTTTATAGGTCACGGAGCTCGGGGAGGAGCCATGGCGAAACCGACGTCATCGTCCGATCCGAGCATCCCGATTGGACCGGGCCTTCATGTGGTCCGCCTTTCTGGGCGGTGTTTCGGCCAGACGCTAGTTTGGCCCGCCCACGCCGCGCCTTTTTGGGTTTGGAAAGGTGGATGCCGATGCGGCTTCCATAGCGAACGTCGGGATTTTGCCTCTGAAAACGAGACTCCGGATACAGCGGGTAGACGGTGGTACGCTGTGGTCAGCGAAACGAGAGTAGCAAGCGAGATGAATTTACCTCAGAAAATGGAAGGAATAAAATAAAAGGGGAAAAATGATTTATTAATCCTAACTAATAGCCCATCACAACGCACTCCCTGTTGTTCCGCTAGACAAAAGGTAAGGATCTATCTGCACGTATATTAATGGAATAACTGACTCAGGACAACTGTATGTTGTATGCATACGGTTCCGAGAACCGTAACTATATATATATATATATATGTACAGTCATGCGCCACTTAACGACGGGGTTACGTTCTGAGAAATGCGTCATTAACCGACGTTGTCGTTGTGCGAACATCATATTTTTTTTTTTTTCGTTTTCGCACATCGTACTTACACATATCTAGACACCAAGGCTATACAGTGTAGCCTATTGCTCCTCGGATACAAACCTGTACAGCATGTTACTGCACTGAATACAGTCATGCGCCGCTTAACGACGTTCCGGGCAACGACGGATCGCATATAGGACGGATTGCCAGCTCTGAAAAAAAAAAAATGAAAAAAAATTTAACTGTAAATTTCCTATCGCCGAGTGATGTAGCCTCGTATAAAAATAGCACATACAATTATGTACACTATACAGTACATAATACCTCATAATGATAAACGACAGTGTGGCCCTGTTATAATGCGATTGTTGAGGTCCATAAAATGTCATCGCAAAAAAAAAACAGGATCATGCTAAATCGGGATTCAAGGAAATCGGCTTTCAAACTGAACCAGTGTTTGCACGTTTACCTTCTCGCAAGTAAATTACCTTTTGAATTGAAGAATTCCGCGAATAAATCGTTGTTCTTAGTCGACATTAAAACATAATTTATTTTTGGTGAAGCTTTTTATGTTGTTAAAACAATCGCACTGTTCTGAAAATATATCACACAATTGACAGGTGCTCGTTTCTTCATTTATAAATTATAACATCGATGCAATGATTACGTATTTATAAAATCCAAACGCTAATTATTCATCTTTCTATAATTGATGCGAGAGGAGATTGTTAGCTGCTGCTAACAACACCGATGGCCGTCATGAACAGCACAAAGGTAAATCTAATGTGTCTTCGTCTCTCTTGAATGTGTGTTACAATTGCCGACAGTATTCAGTACAGTAACATGCTGTACAGGCTTGTATTCGAGGAACAATAGGCTGTACCATATAGCCTAGGTGTCTCGGTTTGTGTAAGTACGATGTTCGAAAACGAAAACGAAAAAAAAAATGATGTTCGCACAACGAAGTCGCTTAACGACGCGTTTCTCAGAACGTAATCCCGTCGTTCAGTGGCGCATGACTGTACTGTCGGCAATTGTAACATACATCCAAGAGAGACGGAAGACACGTTAGTTTTACCTTTGTGCTGTTCATAACGGACATCAATGTTGTTAGCAGCAGCTTGCAATCTCCTCTCCTATCGATTATATTATTACAGAAAGGTGAATAAATAGCGTTTGGATTTTATAAATACGTAATCATTGCATTGATGTTATAATTTATAAATGAAGAAACGAGCACCTGTCAATTGTGTGATATTTTCGGAACAGTGCGATTGTTTTAACAACATAAAAAGCTTTACTAAAAATAAATGTGTTTTAATTTCGACCAACAACATCGATTTATTTGCGGAATTCTTCAATTCAAAGGCAATTTACTTGCTAGAAGGTAAACATGCAAACATTTGTTCAGTTTGAAAGCCGATTTCCTTGAATTCCAATTTAGCATGACCCTGCTCTTTTCGCGATGACATTTTACGGACCTCAACGATCGCATTATAACGGGGCCACACTGTCGTTTATTATCATTATGAAGTATTATGTACTGTACAGTGTACATAATTGTATGTGCTATTTTTATACGACTGGCAGCGCTACGTCGGCTACATCACTTGGTGATAGGAATTTTCCAGCTCCATTATAATGGAGCTGGCAGATCCGTCGTATATGCGATCACCATCGTAAATGCGATTGTGGGACCACCGTCGTATATGCGATCCGTCGTTGCCTGAAACGTCGTTATGCGGCGCATGACTGTATGTATGTATGTATGTATGTATATATATATATGTATATATATATATATATTGTTGCGGTATTCGCGCCCGCCGGCGTGCTGACGGCCACGTAACTCGAATCGCGGCACGTCGCCCACCGGACGGACAATCCAGTCGTGACCCTCTCGGACTAACGCCGGGAACCAGTCACGGGTGGACCTTTCGGTCTCACCGCGATCGAGCCAATCAGCCCCCGCGTGGGATAGGGTTGCTCGCCAAATTCGACCTACCTAAGTACCCACGCGGAGGGTAGACCGGGCGATCGCACCTCGCCGCAGGTCGACTTCGGACACGGGCCACTTAAGCGACCCGTTCCGTACTATCAGAATAACCGAGCGGTGTTATCGTCGACCTCGACGGTTCGATTAATTATCGGGCGTATTCAGCCCACTACCAACCCTTTACGTGAAGCAAGATGAGGATTCAATGGAGGAAAAGACGAAGCGAAGCGGGAGAACAGTTCAACAATAAAGCACATTTATTCGCGGCACACGGGAAGCACACAAATACAATTCCACCAAAAGCACACAAAAAAAAGAAAACACAATTCCATTTACACAAAAAGCAAATATAAAAGCGAAAACAATGCAGAGCTAATACCGACTACCGAGCACACGGCAACACTTATACAATTCTACTTCACAGACGGCGCCGACAACACATACCCAAAACCAAGGAAAAGAAATACCCTCAAGAATGAGGCGGGCCTGAGGCCGAGACCGGGTCGCGCCTACCAGTCTGGTGATGAGACGCGGAGCGGCGATGGCGCCTCACTCCGCGGGCCTCGCGGACAGTGCCTGGCAGGGGGTGGGAAAGGGGGCCCCCTTGGTCGCACTATCTCAGCGCGGGGGGAAACAGGAGGGGGTTGCTGATGCTCGGGGTATAGAGGATCTTTATTATCCCTGGTGTGCGTCTCCACCTCGGCCAGGTCGCGCTGCCGGCCTTCCTCGGGCGTGCAGCTCCCGGCACCGTCGCGAGCACCCCCTCGTCTGCCTTCGCCGCTGCCGCCTCTCCGCCTCTGGACTCTCCGACTCTGGACTCCTCTTTGGGCTCTCCTCGTTGGACTCTCCGATCGACTCTCCCCTTCGCGACTCTCTTCAGCTTCTCCAGCTACTGCAGGCTTCGGGCTCCAGACTTCCACACTCTTCTCTCCACCGTTCCGACTCCTTCTCGTTCTGCTGACTGACGAACACCGTCCTTTTATCCGCCCCGTAGCTTCCCTTTTGACCCCCTCCCTTTGACCTTTCACCTCGCTCCCCATTGGCCCGAGAAAAAGTGGGCGTGAAGGCTTTTTGATCCACAAATTTGCATATATCGATCGTTCTGGAGGCGGGGCCAAATCGCCCCTCGCTCACCGATTGGACGGCAAAAAGTGGGCGTGTGTCGTTTTTGATCCGTTTTTGAAGCACAAAATCCGTGATTTTGTACACGCTGTTCGACGCGCGCTCTGCACGAATCCAACACCGGTACCCACAGCGGGGCAAGAACGGTGGCGATGCTACGGTTGCGAGGTGTGACGTGAAGGTCGTGGCGGTTGTGGTGAAGCGGTGGTTGTGGTCGGTGGTTGATGTTGTGGTTGTGATCATGGCGGTTGGTCCAAAATAAAGATAGTAAAAGAAAAACGGCTATCCTGAAGAGTCGCAGCACGCATGAATAACATTTATTCCCACTAGACAACGGGTTTGGGCCTAACTACACATGCACTTACCGAGATACCTCACCTAAGGGACCTGAATGGTGGTTTGCGAATTTGGTAACCACAACACTATATATATATATATATATATATATATATATATATATATATATATATATATATATATATATATATATATATGTATATATGTATATATATATATATATTGTTACGGTTCTCGGTACCGAATGCAAACAAACATACAGTTGTCCTGAAGTCAGTTATTCCGTGAAGTATATGTGAAGATAGATCCCTACCATGTGTGCAGTGGGAAGACACTGGGGTGCGTTGCGATGGTTTATAATCATTTCTCCCCTTTCATTTTCAACCTCAGTACCTTCCTCTTGCTCTCCAAGGCAAAATCTTTGTGCAGTACCTTTTCGGCGAATCCAGACACTCGTGGAGTGGGCGGGCTTCCCAGTATGGGCAAAACCCCGCCCAGAAAGGGCAGACCCATGGAAGCCCCGTCCAATCAGGGAGGACAGTGACGTCAGCTTCACCAAGGCCCCTCCCCGCTGAGGGAGATCTATAAATTACGAAGCAACCATGGGAGTGAGGAGCGTTGGAGTGAAGACAGTTCGCGGCTGGTAGCGAAAGAAAGGAGGAAGGTCGTAGAGTGGTTGCGCTCTTTGGGGGTCGTTCGTTTTGAGTCAGAGAGCTGGGAAGACCTTGACCCGACCTTGACCGGGTCTCTCATTGGGTCCTGTCTGCAGCCCTGATCCCTGCCTTGGACTCCGCTCTACTCGACCCGGGCTCCTTCGCAGACACGGTCTCCACGTGTGTTGCCGTGGACCGAGCCGCACGACCATTGACATGTGCCGCACCGCAGAGCATCCCTTCCCTCCAACGTTCAGGTACCCAAAAGAACTACAACCTCAGCTCACCTCCCTCTCTGGCTGCGGGGGGGTCCTTTGCCATACATCTGGGTTTATTTTCATCTGAGTGTGTGGCGCCGTCTTTAAGTAGAATTGCATAAGTGTTTTTATTTGATCATTGTAAATCTTGCCTGTTTTATTCCCGTGTAAGTCTGCTCTGTGTCCTTCTTTTGGAAGTTGATTGTAAATAAATTATTGAAGAAATGTTCCCAGTTCGTTTTTGTCTTTTCCTTCATTGATCCAGCATGGTTCAGATCTGAGTTTAGCCGGGTCTTTATCCCCGATAATATAATCTGTTCATTCTTGCCGGTACGTTCTTGGCAGGTCCGCTCGGCTGCATCCGAACTGGAAAGGTAGTTGGTAGAGTGATCCGGTTCGAGCATGGCGTACTGAGGGCATGAATCCCCGGTAGACGACACCGCGTGGTTTATTAGGTAAATTGATTCTTGACAAAAAGACCCTACGCTACGCGGTGGAGGTATTGGCGTCCACGGTCGGTTAAGCGACCCGCCGCGTCACGTAATTATCCGTGAGCGACGGCCTACAATTCCGGGAGTCTGGGGGGAGACGACGTAGCTTTCCCCACCTAGTGGTCTTCTCACCCGACCCCTGACCCGCAACTATATATACAGTAAGTCCTCGCTTTTCGCAAGGGTTGCGTTCCTGGAAAACCTTATGATAAGCGAAACTGTGTTAAACAAAACATATTTTCCCATAGAAACCAATGTGTTAAAGGGGGGATGTATTTTTGGCTCGGAATTTTTTGGACATAAACACAAATAAACAACACGCACTCCTCGAGTCGTGGAGACTTACCCCGAGGCTGGAGGAACAGAGTTGATTGCGGTGGACAAGTCACACTTGCGGAGTGGCAGAATCGTCCCCCTCTTCACCAGCAGGAACGGTCTCTTGGCAGCTGGTTGAAGGAGCATCCTGGATGGTGGATGGAGTTTGTGCTGCATCTTTTGGCTTGAAAAATGCATGGAGAGTGGGCTGGATGGCTTTCTTTTTCTTTGCTGCATAACGTTCCTTGTAGCAACAAAGGGCATCATTAACAACACGGCTAAAATCAGTGCTCCTTTCAAGATTTGGATCTTGCTCGATAACAAATTCTGTGGCACTTTCAAACGAGCTGAGGATTTGGCTGAGGTTTTTCATGGTGAGATGCTCGGATGAAGGTGTCACAGCATCTTCTTCTTCCTCAAGAGCCCACTGCTGTTCCAACTCCATAAGATCTTCATTGCTTAAGGGTTCTGCATGAGACTCCAGTAAGTCATCCACGTCCTCTTCGTCAACCTCTTCAAACCAACCTCCTGTGCCAGGTCTACAATTTGACTTGTAATCAACGGAACATCAGCAAACCCCGTGAAATTGTGGACACACTCGGACCACACTTTCTTTCGCACAGCGTTCATTGTGGAGGCACTCACCTCCGCCCATGAATCCTTAATGTTTTCCAAAACCATTTTTATGTTGTATGTTCGCCAAAACTCCTTGATTGATAGCTTGTCCTTATCAGTTTTTTTGATAAGCTGCAGCATGGTATGTTTAACATAATAGGCTTTAAAAGCAGCAATAACTCTCTGATCCATAGGCTGTAAAAGTGAGGTAGTATTTGGTGGTAAAAATACTACCTGCACGTTTTCACACCAGTCTTCCATTTGCTGAGGATGGGCAGGAGCATTGTCTACAAGCAGCAAAGATTTGTTGTCAATGTTGTTCTCCTTGGAGATACTTCTCAACATGATTGGAGAAGTAATTGATCACGTAATCGTGGGTCAATGCCCAAACAAACTACGCGCTTTTTCTTGTATCACAGCAAGAGATAAAGGCATGCGACGTTTAGTTTGATCTTCTATCCACACACATAATAAATGCTTCATGTTGTGCATAGCACCATCTCTCATTCTCGTTAGTGTCGTTGCACTCGAACTGGTCGCAATCTGTGATATTTTCTTTATCTTTGCCGAACTTTGAACGATCGAATGTACAGTCGATGCAGCGATTGCTGCGCGCGGCCGATTTCCGTTATCCCTTCACCTCGTTCATGTCTTTTAATTATATCCAATTTCACCTTCAATGTGACAGCCTTTCGTTGTCGCTTGAAACGAGGTGTGCTCGGCAAAAGACTTGCGGGTCGCTTGGGATTCATACTGGAAGGTATGCAGGCGAGCGTGAAGAGAATATGTACAGTACAGCATACAGTACATGCGCAGTAAAGTGAAAGTGTGTTTATGCGCATCCTGTGTGATTGTTGTTTTTTGCAGGCAGTTTGAAACTTTTTTTGCGTTTTTCCTTGCAATGACATTACGATAGGCATAAAATGTTTGCGATAATTGAAAAATTGGTCATTAAAACTAAATTACGAATAATCGAAACTACGATATGCGAACTTCCGGTTAGCGAGGACTTACTGTACATGCACACACATATATATATATATATATATATATATATATATATATATATATATATATATATATATATATATATATATATATATATATATATATATATATATATATATATATATATATATATATATGTGTTGTTGTTCGTCTTTCGGCTGCTCCCGTTAGGGGTCGCCACAGCGAATCATCTGTTATGATCCACATACTGATTTGGCACAGGTTTTACGCCGGATGCCCTTCCTGACGCAACCCTGGTCGCCTCTTACGACACAGGGATAAGGGTTGGGTTT
>NC_140967.1:27808627-27811127 GCF_056783735.1 Eptatretus burgeri | reverse complement strand
AGGGAAACACGGCCATTGCCGATCAGACATGCTGTGGTCAGTCGAGAAGCGCCACGACTGAATGCAGGAGCAGAAAGTTGATGCACTCATCATTGAGGACTGAACGGTTATGATTAGGGCAGATCACAGCATAGCTTGTTATAGGATAACATGCCCTACAGGAGATGATCGTGACCTTGGGATATCAGAAAGTTTGTTCCCGTTGGGTTCCCTGTTTGCTTGCTGATGAACACAAAAACACGCATGGATGTGACATCACAGTTGTGACTGGGCGATGACTTTCTCTTCCGTATCATGACTGGTGATGAAAGATGGTTCTACTATTTCGACCCAGAAACCAACCAACAAAGCATGGAATGGCATCACTCCACATCTCCAAAATAGAAGTCCAAAAGAGTACCCTCCGATGACAAAGTTATGTGAACTGTCTTTGGGGATGCCGAGGGATGCATACTGGTTGATTTCCTGGCCAAGGGGAAACCATCAACGCGGCTCGCTACGTTCAGATGCTCAAGAAACTGAACCGTGCACTTTGGGAAAAGCACCCAATGAAAAAAAACATTACACCTCACAATGCACATCTGACATTGGAGGAAATCTCAAGCAATGGCTGGAAAATGCTGCCATGCCCCATACAATCCGGACAAGCCCCCCCCCCTCCCGACTTCCAACTGTTCGGGCCCTTGAAACATCACATGAGAGGCCAGCACTATCAAAACGAGGCAGTCCAGATTGCCATGCATAGCTGGTTATGAAGTGCTGGAACTCACTTTTACCGCAGTGGGAATTTTAAGCACGTGTTGTGCTGGTAAAAATGTGTGGATCGTTCTGGAGATAATGTCGGAAAGTAATGTGCTATGTCCAGTTTCTACTGACTATATCAGTTTTCTTATGTATACCTTTGTTTCACTGTACAATAGATGTGCTCATGACTTTCGGTATGGCATTCTTACAACTTTGGATGCTAAAATTTCAAGCATTGCATTGCATTTTTATTTATTTATTTATTTTTTACTTGGCCAGCATTTTACATAATGGTTTACAAACAATAAGATCACAATACACCTTTTATTACCAATTATTTGCTGTTGAACATAGGTGGTAATATTTGCTATTATTTGCAAAGAGTAGTTGAATGCCTGGCTTAATGGTTAGGGTGGTGGGCTTGGGATCCTAGGATCCTGAGTTCAAATCAGTCTCTCTGTTGAATTACTACCAGGTGGGGGTTGACTCTGCCTGTCATCCTTCTGAGGTCGGCAAAATGAGTGCCAGCTTGCTGGTAACCTGTGTCAGAGTGGCAACCCATCCAGGATTGTACCCAATAGCCAAGGAGACTGCTTAGGCAGCACCAACGCTCTGCACAGAGTATGGTCCCAATGGATGGATGGAGTTGAATGACACCTAACTGAAAGCCTAAAATTTGACTTTGAATTGATAAGAGTGATCTGTTATTCCAACTATGAAAGTAAAAAAAATGGAAGGGGTGAGGACAGGTATTGATGGGAAGTAGTAATGTGTTGCAGTGCTAATTGATTGCAGCATGCACTATGCATGACGTTAATTGCTTTATTTATTTTTTATTTTTTTCCTTTAATTTGAGGATGAAGAAGTTTCAGGAACAAACCACAAACGAAACAGCCCGAGGATCAGAACTTTGATTGAGAAATCTGTGAATCCAACGTGGAAGTTGAAGTTGATTGACACGGGGAGGTTGACGTAGAATGGGGTTCAATAGTAGTTTTTGATGAAACGATGATTTTTACCCCATGTACTTGGCACAAAGCGGGGTTAAGCAATTGGTTGATTCTGTCTGTCAGTCTATGATCAAGGAACAACTTGATTTTGATTGAATTTTATATTTTGGAACACTGTAGAACACAAATCGGAACATGAAATGTAATACGAACCTGCAGTTTAATAGTACTGTACTTTGTCTCTGAATTTGGCAAATTGTACGCATTTTGTCCCGAGTGTGCAGCGCATTCGCGCTAAAGCAATTGTTTCATTTTGTCTGTCTGTCGAGCAGTCATACAAAATTGAAAATCATTCCAAACAGGAAACTTACTGTTTTAAGGGATGTCATAAAGGACGCAAACAGGCACGAATATATAATATAATGTAATGTGTTAAATCAGGTGGTGCACAAGAGGGTGCATCACCGGCAGTAAACTTACAATTCAATTGTTTGGTGTTTTTATACATTTATTATTTATTTCAATTGAATTATATTTGTGAATACTGCAGAACACAAATTATCTTGTTTGAACTTCCAAAAACCTCCAGTTGGGTCGTACTTGGGCAAAGTTTTACGCCGTCTTCATCAGCCAAATTTGCCATGCACTCTGAGGGTGGAGGAACAGCGAGATTCAGACATTATGCTGCGCCTTGCGATGTAACTCCAGAGCTCACTTCATCCAAAAGATCTGTTTGGTTAAGTACATCTTTTATCAAAGATCATTCCAAAATTGTGAGTTTCTCTGAGAACAGTTGGCAGAAGGCT
>NC_140967.1:27768627-27803627 GCF_056783735.1 Eptatretus burgeri | reverse complement strand
ATCACGTTATTCTTTTTATTACTGCCAATTATTGTGCTATTATTATTATTATTATCAATATGCTGTTATCATTATTCTGAGATATGTTTGAGAAAAAATGGCATGATAAGGTGGAACGACACTTCAGCTGCGATATATACACCTTTCCAACACTGAAAAATCAATAAAATGGCCGTAACTTGGCAACCGCTCGTCCAATTAATATCAAACCTTGAAAAGGCACATCCGTGGGTCCCCGGCAATATTCCTGGCAAGTTTTTAATCGGACTGGCAGTTGTCGAGAAACGGCGGTCACACACACACACACACACACACACACACACACACACACACACACACACACACACACACACACACACACACACACACACACACACATTGCTGGAATTATAGATAGATGAACACTTTTTTTAAGCATCGGAACTGCTTCTGAGTTCGACTCTGGAGCTTCAATTTTGTAATTCAGCTTAGTTTAAGAGATTCTCGAGGTTATCACATAGGCGGAAATGAAATGAAGCCACGAATGCTGGCGTCTCCGGGCTTTTATAAGCATTGCAATGTACCCAGCAATTCGTAGCTATGATGAACAGACATTCCATAATATGAGTGAGGAAAGTGAAAAATGAACAATTAAACACTTGTATGTTTGTGCACATCAGGGCACTGAGATATATTGGTGAACTTTTGCATAACTTATAAGGACATGAGGCAACAGAAAAATCAACACTGTATGTTGAGCTTGAACCTTGAATTCCAGTATCCCAGAAGTTCATAAGATATAAATGCGATATGCTTCATTAAAAAGACTCCGAGTCTGATAAATGCGAGTACACAGGCCAATAATTTTAATTGCTATTTTTTATTTTTAAAGTAATTTGAGGTGAGTAAAAATGAGTTGTTGAAAGTTGTCACTTCTCTTCTCTCTTCATGTCACATTGTTATGTTGAGTTGCAGGTGATATTTCTTTCTTTTTTTTTCACCCCCATCCATATGTTAGGTGATCGACCCAATCGCACCTCGCTTCACTGCCCTTTTACGTCACAAAGTGGTACCTGTGAAAGTGTATGGTGTTCAAGAAGAGAAGAGAGATGTGCCTAAGCACCCAAAGGTGAGTTTCTGCCTCATGTCTGATGAGAGATAGCATAATATGTACATTTCCCATAGCTCTTGCTCTCAGTGGGAATAGGCATGAGATCTTGGGAAGTAAAATGGGCTATCTGACCATATATAAATGTTTTTTTAATGCATAAATCTTATCTCAAGTAGGAGAAAAAAAAATCACGGAGTCAATCTACCATTAGGGTGCGAGGGAATAGGTTGACATGGGAGACACAAAAATCTGCAGATCTGAACATGCTAGAACAAATCATCTCTAAGGCCCATATCATATAATGTCATCATCACACCATTTGAAAGCCTTTATCCCTGAGCAGAGGTCAGCTTTTTGTGGGCTCCAATCATGGTACCCTTTCTTGTGGCAATGTTTTTACAGCCGGATGCCCTTCCTGGCGCCAACACTTTAGTCGCCTTCGAGCCTGCAGGGCTAATTACCACTATACTGGTTCTCATTTCGCCGACCTTCGAAAGGATGACAGGCTGAGTCAACCTCCCTGATGCTAACTCAGCGGCCAGCAGGGCTCGAACTCAGGACCCCGAGTATCCCAAGCCACCGTCTTAACCACTAAGCCACACCAGGCTCATGTCATATAGTGTAATGTAAATTAACAAATCATCTTTAAGGCCCATATCATATAGTGTAATGTAAATGAACAAAACGTCTGTAAGGACCATACAGTGTAGATGAATAAATCATCTTAGTACCATTGTGTGTAAATGAACAAATCGTCTAAGCACCATATTGTGTAAATGAACAAGTCGTCTGTAAGGACCATAGTGTGTGAATGAACAAATTGTCTGCAAGGCTCATAGAAGGAGGTGATCTTTGTCTGTTTTGCCTTGTTCTGCTTGTCCTAATAGACCTCCTCCGCATTGGGTGGCATGATAGTGTCCATCTTGTGTTTGAATTTCAAGCACCTCTCAAGATGTCTTCCTCATTCTGTTTTATCCCAAGTGTTCTTTTTCATCCTCCTCAACGTTATCTTATTTCCCCCTTCTCACTTCAAAACAAACAAACAAATATTTTCACTCGGAAAAAAAAATCACGAACTAATTACTTCCTTGGTTCATCCCTTATTTCTTCCTTTCTCATGACTTCTCAATTAAACCAACATTCCTCATAATTGAATAAATTTGCTTCTTACTTTGAAAGCTTTTAATACCATTTTATAACGTTTCATTTGCCTTATTTCACGAAAACTCCACATGTTCTTCTTCATCAATATTTACTGTCACGAAAACCCCACAATGTAATTAAAAGATTCGCGAAAACTAAATCACACAATATCATGCACTATCACACTAAATCACACGATAACTTATGATCACACTCAATCATGTGATATCAAACGAAATCAAGTGACATCACATGATAAGTCCGTGTGGCACGATATTGAAAGAGCAACTGAGAGTACGATGGAGGGCAGTGTGGGGCTGTGAGGTGAAACGAAGATGCGGGGTTGTCTTGCTCTGTGCCAGACCGCGATTGAGCGAGGCACCCATTCCGCGATTGGCATATTCAACTGCGATGAAGTGAAACCACAATGTGGAAACCCGCATTCGGGGAGGGCCTGCTGTATTTCGTACTTGAATAGCATTGTCCCACATGACGAATGTGGAAGTGCAGGGAAGGAAGAATGGAGGAGGGTAATCCGATTGGCACGGAGGACCAATCATCTCTAATGGTGAGGGATGAATGAACATATGGTGAAAAGTAAACGTGAATTATCAGATGAACGGATGGTTAATTGGGGCTAATAAAATAGAGTGGGCTGAGTGGTGAGTAAGACAGATGCACTGAAGGATGAGAATAAACCTGCGGGGCTAAGGGAAAGACTGGTGTGATGAAAGAGGGGTTATTGAATTGAGGTTTGGTGAAGTGGATTATTGGTGGATTGTGGAGAGCAGAGGGGAGGATTGTTGGAACGGACCGATGGTGGATTGAGAGAAGATTGAAAGTAGCAGAGGGGGAAGACATCACACCAGGGACTTGGACTAACCCCAACGCATCACCCCAAAGCATAGGTCGACCAACCACATAAACTTATGGAGTAACTCATTCTTCGGAATCCTGCATGTACATGAATGCTCTCCTCAGGGATACATTTCCAAAACCATCACATTATTATGATTTGCTATTCATATGCACTTACCACAAACAAAATATGAAGGAGATAGTTTGTGGATTTTTGTACAGAAAATGATAAATTATTGAAGTCATCAACACCGGTTATGTTAATGTGAATTACAAGAAACCGCAACATAAGTTGGATGGTTGTGATTATATAAAATTACTTTTCATCAGCTTGTTCCCTTGCTTCAAAGTGTATGAGTGGGTTCAAAATGGTGCCAAAGAAGCAACTTTCAACAGAATAGCTTGTGAAGATCCAGACTCTGTGAGAAGAAGGGCATCCATGAAGAAAATAGCAGAAAAGCTGAAGATCTCATACAATGGTGTGAGGTACCCTTTGCAATGCCTGCAATGAACTATCTTGGTACAAGAGGAGAAAAGGCCAGGAAGACCCAGAAGAACCTCCCCAAGAAAAGATAAGCACGTGAAGTTGCTCAGCTTACAGGTCAGGTCAGGTATGGGAGCATGTGCCAGAACAGCGCGTCGCTGCGTCCACTTTCCGCCGGTACTCCAGGGGCCTCCGTCTGGCCATCCCCCAGGCAGATGCCAGGCCCATCCCCATCTCCTTGAGATGATGGTCAACCTGCTGCAACCATGAGGCACGTGGTCGGCCCACTGGCCTCCTCCACTCATGAGACTCCCTCGCTGAGAGAATCTGGTAAGCAGGATCAGCGTCAGGAAAACGAGCCACATGTCCATACAGCCGCAACTGACGCTCACGGACTATGCAGGTAACAAATCTCATCTGAGTCTCTCTCAGCAACCGCTCGCTGGATACAAAATCCGACCAGCGATAGCCAAGGATTCTCCGAAGAGACCTGGTACCAAAGGAATTAAGTCTCCATCTCAGATCCTTGGTCAGAGTCCAAGTCTCGCACCCATAGAGCAAGACTGGAAGTACCAAGGACCTGAAGACTCGGACTTTCGTCCTCCCGCACAGGTACCGGCAGCGCCACACCCCATGATCCAGTGAATCCATGACTCCCCAGGCCCGACCCAGACGTCTATTGACCTCTGACTCGCAGCCAGCAGAGACATGAATATCACTGCCAAGGTAAGTGAATCTCTCCACGACCTCAACATCCTCACCACAAACAGACACAGACAGGACAGCAGCATCCAAGATGTCACCGAAAGCCTGGATCTTAGTTTTGACCCAAGAAACCCGTAATCCCAGCGGCTCCGACTCCTCATTCAGCACCTCGAGGGCCCCCAAAAGGATGTCTAAAGTCTCCGCAAAGATGACTGCATCGTCTGCAAAATCAAGGTCCGAGATCTTGACATTCCCAAACGATGCACCGCAACTTGATCTCTCCGACATCCTCCCTAAAATCCAGTCCATACAAGTGCTGAAAAGTGTGGGGGCAAGTACACATCCCTGACGAACTCCAGTAACAACTGGAAATAAGTCAGAGGTGGTACAACCACACTTCACAGCACTCTCAGTACCAGAGTAGAGTTCAGACATCAGATCGATCAGTTTTGGTGGCACCCCACGAAGACCAAGAATCCTCCAGAGGACATCCCGATTCACTGAATCGAACGCTTTACAGAGATCAACATAGGCTGCAAGCAGCCCCTGCCGAAACTCTCGTCTGCGTTCGGTGAGGACACAAAGTGCAAGGATACGGTCAATCGTTGACCTCTTTGGTGTAAAGCCTGACTGCTCTGGACGCTGGTGCTCAAGCAGATGGTTACACGATAGAAGAAGATCATCAGCAGCTGACAAATGAAATGAAAGTAGGACTGAACGTTAACATCTCATCCATCACTGTGTGCAGAAGACTGATTGCAGCAGGTCGACATGGCAGAGATGCAGCAAAAAAACCACTGCAAGGATCACAGAATAAGGTGAAAAGACTGAAATTTGCAAGGAAATACAAGATTGGGTGAATGAACAATGGAATGAGGTCCTCTGGTCTGATGAATTGAAGTTTGAACCTTTTGGATCGAAGAGATGCCAGTTTGTACACCGAAGACTTGGAGAACTTGATGACATGCTGTGTTTGCAGCCTGCTGTTAAACAATGGAGAAGCTCTGTGAGTGAGGTTACATTTCAGCTTTTGGTAAAGGAAAACTTGTTTAAATCAAGGACACTAACAATAGAGAAGTACCAGCAGATATTGCATTACCTTACAGTTCCTCGTGGAAATTGTTTAATCAGAAGAGGATTCATTTTCTAACAAGGTGATTATCCAAAACATACTTCCAATATAGTAAAACCATATTTGGAGAACAAGGTTACAGCTGCCGTGCTCCAAGTGCTAGAATGGCTTCCCCAGAATCTGGACATGAGTCCCATCGAGGCCATATGGGATTACCTAGGAACAGAGAAGAACAAGATAAACCCAAATAACCTTACAGAACTGTAGAATGTACTACAGGATATTTGGCACAATATTCCTCAAAGAGTGATTCAGTCATATAGAGGAAGCATGGGTAAAAGAGTGATGGCACTCAAGAAAAAAGCTAAAGGGTATTGACTGATTGTAGTATTGACTATATTGACTATTGGTGCAGTATTGCAGTATTGACTGATACTAAAAATGACACTTCTTTTTATTTACTTCAGCAGTTTGTTTCACGTGCATTTATAAAGGCTGTTAGTTTACAATGACAAACACATGATTGTTATCACTGATATGTTGATGAATATACCCTAAAGTAGGAATAACCCAAACTTTTGCATGCCGGCACAGACAGAGAGGTTTATTAGGGTACCCTGTGAGTACAGGGTACCCTATTGTTTTTCTTCTGTTTATTATTATTTTTCTTTTTCCGCCGGCATTTTGCACCCTTTTTCGCTTTAAAAATCATTTTCTCTGGGAGACTAAGTCCGATCGAGACAAAATTTTCACCACAGTATGTATCTTTTTTGATAGCACAATCACGTTATAATTATGACGTCATTGGTCACGTGGTGCGGGCGCCATCTTGAAAAAAACGATAAACTTTGGACCTCTGTATCTCAGAAACCGTGCAATGGAAAATTTTTTCGCTTGATACATTTTACTAAGCTCCCGATGGGGAACACGTGTGATTTTTCATGATGTCATAGGTGAAGCGATATACCGGTGAAAATTCGTCAAGTAGAACGCCATATGGGAAAAATCTGAAAAATTCTGAGCATCATCTACGCCAAAAATCACTGACGAAAATGTTTTTCTTGACGTCATCGATGACGTAATTCGGCCGCCATCTTGTTTTTTAGTGTTTTTTTTTTAAAAAAATCTTCTTCTCCAGAACGGCTATGCAGATTGAGGCGAAACTTTACACGCACATTCCCCCTGAAGTCCTCTTTCAAGTTTGTTAATTTGTTATTGATACGTCACATGGTTTGGCGGCCATCTTGAAAAAACCCTAAAACCTTCAAACATCTTCTTCTCCAGAAGCGCTGGTCCAATGAAGGCGAGATTTCAGCATTATATTCGTGACATGTATGCGATGCAAGTTTGTTAATTTCAAAGTGATAGGTCACATGGTTTGGCCGCCATGTTGGATTTAAGAAAAATATTAAATAATGTTTTCTCTGGTATTTCATAAGCCATCGAAGCGAAAATTTGCAAGTGCCTTCCACGCTCAAGTCTGCATACATGGTAAAAAATTTTTACCTCAGAAGTCACATGGTTTGGCGGCCATCTTGGATAGAAAAATAGACTTTATCCGATTTACACGAAACTTCACACACTTGTTCGGGTCGACGATGGAAAGCAGAATTTAAATTTATGATATCATAGGTCACAAGGTTCGGCAGCCATCTTGGATTGAAAATGAATAAATTTTAAAAATCTTCTTCTCCAGAAGGGCAAGACAGATCAAGACGAAACTTAACACATATATTCCCCATGAGGTCCTTTCTCAAGTTTGTTAATTTGTTGTTGATACGTCACATGGTTTGGCGGCCATCTTGAAAAAACCCTAAAACCTTCAAACATCTTCTTCTCCAGAAGCGCTGGTCGGATGAAGGGCAGATTTCAGAAGTATATTCGGGACACGTAGGCGATATAAGTTTGTTAATTTCGAATTGATAAGTCACACGGTTTGGCCGCCATCTTGGATTTAAGAAAAAATATTAAATAATGTTTTCTCTGGAACCGCTTAACCTAACGAATCGAAAGTTTGCAATTATCATCTACCATCGTGTCTGCACGAGAGTTAAAAATTATGATGTCACACGTCACATGGTTTGGCGGCCATCTTGGATAGAAAAACGCATCTTTACCGATTAACACGAAACTTCACACACGTGTTCCAATACCCAGTTGGAAGCAGAATATAAACTTGTGATGTCATAGGTCACATGGTTCGTCAGCCATCTTGGATTGAAAAATAATATCTTAAAACGTCTTTTTCTCTGACACGACTGAACAGATCCAGGCGAAACTCCACCACTAGGACCGCCTCTCCATGACGAATAAAAAGTTCTCACCCCCTTTTGAGGTACGACGCAACGTTTGGCAGCCATAGTGGATTGAAGGAAAAATATTAATTAATGTTTACTCTGGAACAACTGCATCAATCAATGTGAAACATCACCTTTATGCTGGAACAGTCATGCGGAATGAGGGTTTGAAATTTCAATGGGATCGGCCCCAGGGTTTGGCAGCCATGTTGGTTTTAAGAAAAATATTAAATAATGTTTTCTCTGGAACTGCTTAACCAAGCGAAGCGAAAATTTGCACTTATCGTCTCCGATCGTGTTTGCACATGTGGTGAAAATTATGACATCACAAGTCACATGGTTTGGCCGCCATCTTGGATTGAAGGATAAATATTAATTAATGTTTACTCTGGAACCGCTGCTTCTATATATATGAAACTCCACATTTGTAATTCAGCCGACATGCGAAACAAAAGTTTAAAATTTCAACCTGATCGGTCACGCGGTTTGGCAGCCAGAATTATTTAATTATTTGAATCTGTTCGCCAGTAATAAGGAAATTGAACACTTTAAGCTGCCCGGTTCGCAGCTCTTCAGTCCCACGCCATATCGAAGCAGGCCTCTGTTTGTATCACTCTTCAATAATGTTTTTTTCTGGAACCACTTTCCCGATGAATGCGAAACTTTGCGACTGTCATCTGCACAAAGTCCTATGTTGTATCAAAGGCGGACGGACTGGGTACCCGGTCATCACTGCCAGCAGTTATAAAGTGGCAGTTCTAGTTGTAGTTTTTTTTGTCATCGTGATGTCGAAAGATGCATACACATTTACTTTGTTTTGCAAACTCCTCCAATCCCTATGTTCCAGAATCCAGATGTGGGGATGAAACGTGTTTCGTATGGACCAGATATCCTGATTGACGGAGCTGATGCAGAGACCTTGAAGGAGAATGATAAAGTTACCTTCATCAACTGGGGCAACATGATTATCAAAAGGATCAACAAGTTTGTTTCCCATGTAACACCAAGCTACATTCTGGTAACATATAGTCGTTGCAAAGCATATTAAATTGATCATCCTCTGTCTGAATGCACCCCCAAAGTATTTGATTTTTAAAATATATATTATTATTTTTATTATTCTTGAGTTTGTGGGTAGCAAGATATGAGTCTTTGACCCTTTTCACCAATTCATAGCTGCTTGGTTTATAGTTACCAAAGCATTACTCAGAGTTCACAATGTATCCCTGTAGTTTGCATCAATGCCATGCCAAAACACTGAGTGTACCTTGTTTGCATCTGTGCAAACATCCATCCATTCTATTCCTTCTCATGGCAGACACTCAGATGGAAATGTTTCCTCTTTGGAGGTTGAGCCACAGTTTGAAGACACAGATTACAAAGGAACGGCCAAGCTGACTTGGCTGGCGCAGACTCCAACATCTCGAACATTGCCAGTCATGTGTGTGTACTTTGATCACATCATCAACAAGCCGGTCTTGGGCAAAGATGATGACTTCAAGGACTTCATCAACAAGGAGAGCAAGGTGACTATCTACTTGACTTTACAACTCTTACATCTGCAATATCAATTTAAAACATGCTTGTCATAATATTATTGTTTTTGATAATCAAAGTTTTTGATAATATTGTTACGGTTGTGGAAATTCACAGAACACCATTCAGGCTTCACAGAGATCAGTTATGTCGTTAAGTGTGTGTTCAGATTAGATTTCCCCACCGATGTCGAGAGGGAATTTATTCGTGTAACCGGGCTGTGATCTTTGAGGTAGTGTTTTTCTTTTGCTATCTTTATTTTGGACCAACCGCCTCTCAACCACCACAACCGCCTTCACAACAACCACCTTCACCACAGCCACCTTCTCCACAACCGCCTTCACAACAACCACCTTCTCCACGACATCTCCTCACAATCTAAACCACATCTGCTCACAACATAACCAACAACGAACAGCATCACCTCACCTTCATCTCCATTGCGCTGCCATCTTTGTGCCAGCCACGGCGAGTTCCCCACTAGCAACATCTCTGCCACCAGACGCGGAGACTCCCTAATTGGGGCGAGGGCCGATGATCTCTGCAACGTCCGCTTTCTTCGCATGACTTGCGATCAGATCAAAAGATCCAAAAGGGCGGAACCAGTGGGGGGTCAGTGGTCGGAGGGGAGAGATCAAAACCTTGCCTCACGGACTCCATATAAAGGCGCGCAGAGAAGCCAAGCGAGTTAGTTGAGGTCGGAGTGCAGTTGAAGTTGGAGTTGAAGTCGGTGGGGAGCTGAAGAAGTCTGGGTTCGCCATGGAGCACGCTTGAAAAGAGTCGGTGGAGAGTCGTCTGCGGCCTGTGAGGAGTCGCGTGGTGAGCAGGCAGTCGGGATCGTCGCAGCGTAGCCTGGAGCGCAGCCTGCCGTGCCGTGCCAAACTGTGGGTCGCTGGAGCGTAGCCGGAGAGGAGTCTCCAACCAGCGGCAAACGGTCCGAGGTGATCGGGCCCTTGGACAGTCCGAACGACGCTGAGGAACGGGCGGGCTCTTAAGAGAGCATCAACTCTAAAAGAGCAAAGGCCCGTTCGTTCCTTTGAGGCGTTGTCGACTAGGCCCGATCGACCGGGCCGCACGACGAGGCCTGGGCCGAGCCGCGGTAACGCCAGCTGCCGTGTGGACGGGACGTCGAGGAGCGCCCCCTGTCACCACGAAGGTGACGGGTAACCAGCCCGGTCTCTCGGAGTTCCTGCGGTCTCCACAGCTCCGTGAATTATAAAGACCCAAGAGGTCCATCCTACCCCTTGCCTTTCCTGGGGTTTTCTTTGAATGAATGTTGTGGCGCCGAGTCCGTTAAGTAGAACTGTTAATAAGTAATTGTACATCATAAATAGACCAACGGTTGTAGTTCTTCTTGTCGTGCTTTTGTTGATTGCATTGCTTTTCTTTGCCTTGCACAAATGCATGCGTGTTTGCCTTGAATAATTGCATGCATGTTTGCCTCGCCTAATTGTATACTTGCATGCCTGCATACGTGCTATAATAATAAATGGCCTTGTGTGAATGTTGACCCGTTCGTTGCGTCCTTTCCCTCGATTGAACTGCCATTATTAAGTTCGGAATATAGTTGGTTCTTAAAAACCGATAAGAGAATCGGGTCCGAGGGACTTGGCGATAATCCGCTCGGCAATCGCAAACGCTCCGTTTTCTGTTTAAGTGGCTCGTTTCTGTACGAGTTCTGTCGAGGTACAATCTCTCAGTAGTCTGCCGCGCGATTAATTAGGTAAATCGACCATTCGGCGATCGGACCCTGTAGCGTGGGTAGAGTATTGACAAGGCTGTGGTGTGCTTAAAACACACCCGAAGCTGGATTTCGGCGTTGTTCCGGAAGCTGCGACAAGGTTTGCCCGTTCGGTGGGCGAGAGCGGCCGCCATTGGCTAAAAGTGGTCACCCGCACGTCGACGGGCGGGAAACCACCACAATATTATGACCCATCCTGATTGTTTTTGATAATCAAAGATTTTTCGTTCAATTTGTCATCTTTAAAGTGTCTCTTTTGGTGTCACCAACATCACCTCTGTAGAAAGAAGAAGAGATGATTGGAGACCCTTGCATGATTGATTTGAAAAAAGGGGACAGAATACAGCTGCAACGGAGGGGCTTCTTTATCTGTGATCAACCCTTTGAAGCCATCAGGTGAGACCAAGCTGAGATTGGTTTTGTGATTACCTCCACTACCGAAGGTGGGTGGAGGTTGTGGTTTCACCCCCTGTCTGTCTGGTTTGTTTGTCTGCTCACAGACAGACAGGGTATCTAAAAACGTTATGGACAGATTCGGACTAAATTTGGCGGGCAGGTTGGGTGTATGACCTTGGTGAATTGATTTGATTTTGGTGAAGATCCGGATCCGATAAATTTTATTTTATTTTTTCAAGTGATTCTTCACCATTGAGTCATGGGTCAAAAAATGATACATGGCATGATATCTGAAAAAGTTATGTACTGTTTCAGAAGAAACTTGCTGGATGGTTGGGTCGGTGACAAAAACAAGCTGATTCGATTTTGGTGTGTGACAAGGACAAATGGTCCGGATCCAGATCCGGCCTATCAGATACAAAATGTAAACTGTTCAGCCTGGCAGAGGTTTACACTCTACCGAGTGCCATTCTCGTACTTATTTGTTATTGTGTACACGAGGATCATCACTTCTGTTTTAAATTGCACTAAAAAAAATTTTTTTTGCAAGAAAATCTTTTCTTGCAGTTTGAAAATAGCTTGCTGCTACCAGCTTACCAACTGTGCCCAAATTGATATGTTACTCTGACATTTCGTTTTCTCCATGTTTGTTTTGACCAAAGGTTCAAACCTACAAGATGGTGTACCTTGTAAATGCATTTAATGTTCATGCAACAATGTGGTGGAGGGTTTATAACTCTGCAAAGATATTGACATTCCTGATAGATTTTTTTTTTCCCACAGAAGTTAACTAGAAGCTATTATATTCCATTTCATTTGTGGTATCGTGTTAAATTTGATTATCATTTGTGAAAGTTGAAAAACAGGTACATTTCAAAAACTGGTCCTTATCAAATTTTTCATGGCACATTGTTGTATGGGAAAATATATACAGAGGTTGGCAGCAAATTATAATTTCCCCAGTCATTTCTGTGGAGACAGCTGTGTCTTGTGTACATAATTGGCTGGGAAGCATACAATTGGTGTTATGTCTGCATTTTGAGTCATTGCAAGTGTACAAACAGGAAGCGATGCAAGTCTCCCTCCACAACACAACAGGAAAACCACATGTTAAGGCAAGATAGATGTCCATTAACTCGGGGAATGAGCCAGCAGGATGACCTAGAGGAGTGCACACTCTACTCTGAGCCGTCTGGCCTCAGTTTGAATCTCGGCCCAGCTACAAACTGTCATCCTGGTGTCTTACAAGTAGGTCAGTGCGTGAGCCGTCTCTTGGATGGACGTTAAACTGGGTGTCCCATCTGCCCGCATTAGTTGGTGGGCGCTAAATATCCCACGGTATTCTTTGCAAAGAGTAGGCGAGTTATCGCCAGCACCTTGAATAAATTCCAAATTCCTGCCATAACCTTTCGGGGGCATTGCATCAGCGGCACAGCCTTGTCCCCAGGAAATGATGCTACTCTCAGCCATGTGTTGCACACGTGAGAAGAAGAACCTCAAGGAATGTTGACCATTTGTCGAAGAATGGGGAGGGGATGGTCAGAGGGGACCAATGTTCACATTATTGCTTATGTCAGTTCTGAAGCTGTCTTTTTCCGAATTGTGTGGAAGCTTTTAGTGAGATGATAAATAGCTGTTTGATGTATATTGTATAAATCTATATTGACATCTACCCTTTTGTCTATTTGTGACCATAGGCTTTAATCGCAGTCTGCAAGGGCTTTAGGACCATATGGATGCCTCCTAGTTTGGAGTTGATGTGTTGGTGTAATCTATGCACATGGTGTCATCGTCATGCCAGTCAGCATGCTTCTTAAGTTGAATATATATATATATATATATATATATATATATATATATATATATATATATATATATATATATATATATATATATATATATGTGTTTTTATGCCTCCACTGATGAAGTTGCTGGAGGCTTTATGTTGTGGAGTCGTCTGTCCATCCGTGCTAATTTTCTCTGTTTTCCCTGCAACCGCTTATCTGATTGACAAATTTTCACCACAGATTCAATGACTCATGTAGAATGTTTTAATAATAATTGTGACGTCATATTGGTCATGTGGTGTGGCAACAATATTGGAAAAAAGAAAAAAACTAAACCTCTATCTGCAAAACCGCTCCATGGGGAAAAAAACTCCGTCATTGAGAGCTAATTTGCGAGATGACAAAAAATGCTGACGTCATCAGTCACATGGTTCAGCCGGTTTTTTTTTTATTTTATTTTTTTTTTACATAAAAACCTTTAAAAAATCATCTTCTCTGAAACAGCTGAACAGATCGCATATCCATGAGGACCAAAAAGTTATCTACCTATGACATCATTGGTCTGGTTTCAACATTTTAAAAGAAGAATCAACATTTAAAAATCTTTTTCTCCAGAACCGTTTGACAGATCGAGGGGAAACTTCACCCACATGTTCTCAAGCTTTGGGAATACCAGGGTATTCACGAATAATTAATATAGGTCACATGGTCTGGCAGTAATAGGTCACGTGGTCTGGCAGCCAATTTTGATTCAGCGAAAATCTGTTTTTTTTAATCCTTTCTTTTGAACCGCTTCATCAATTGACGTGAAACTTCACAATTATGATGTAGTCATGGTGGGGAATATATGTTCTAAATTTCAACGTGATCTGACACATTTTGTGGCAGCCAGAATTATTTAATATTTTGAATCTGGATTTAGAGATTTATATCAAACTTGGTGCAAGTATTATAATGATGTCATAGTGTGGGGGGAGGGACATCTTGCGACATGTCGATGTCAAAAAGTGCCATTCTAGTTTCCCTTTACTTTCCATTGAAATTGCATAATTTATTTGCTTTTGGTTTGTTTTTCATCATGATGCTAATTTAAAGTTCATTGATGTTGTTGAAGTTGCACAAAATGTGTTGATGTTTTGTGTTTGCTCTTCTGATGAAATCATTGGTTTTGGTGCTGCCGTGTTGATTAATTAAAATCTATTATAATGTAAAAGTGTTTATTTTAATTTAATAGTGTGTTTTGAGGTTGTGATTGTTTGGCCATCTGAACGTTTCCAGTCTTTTGGTCTCTGGGGTTAAGCTTTAGGAAAGGTTTATTCCAGAGAGCAACAGGAATCCTCATGTCCCCCATCCTTTTTAGCCCTTACTGCTGCAAGGAGTCACCATGTATCCTCTTTCACATCCCCGATGGTCATACCAAAGAGATGCCAACAGCTGGTAACCGAGACAAGGGGAAGAAGGAGGAGGTGAGCAAGTGACTAGGTAAAGATGTAAGCATATTGATTCTGTGATTTGTGGTGTGTTGAGTCAATGTTGCCCCGTGCCTCCAGAATGCCACTCCAACCTCGATCCAAAGTGCAGGAAATTCTCCCAATGAGCTGTACCATCACGTGATGAAGCAGGGAGATGTGGTGAGGACTCTTAAGAACAAGAAGGCAACCAAGGCAAGATTATTATCCATTACACACATAGAGGAGGTGGTGGTGTTGGTGGAGAGTTATGAGTATTCTTATTTGTTCAACCATATAATTTGCTTTTAGAGAACGTTTTAAATCAGATTCTTTCTTTTGTCATGTTTTAAATTTTAACAAATTTTTATCCAGTCATGGTGTTTCTTACACTCTTATGGGCAAAAAGTCAATTTTTTTTTTCAACAAAACTATAGTTTTTAGCCTTTGAATGACAAGGTTTGATGTGGTCTGCAGTTATCTCTTTTGGTAGTGTGAACGCTTAATCGCCTTAGTTTATTTTGTATCATGATATAAACTGGTGTGCAAGGTATGCACGTACGTATTCCCAAAATGTTTAATTTGCATGGTTTTTTTATTCTTATTTTTTAGGAAGAAATTGATTCTGCGGTTAAAGTTCTCCTTGGCCTAAAAGCTGAGTACAAGGCTCAAACTGGTCAGGACTATCAGCCTGGTCAAATCCCTGCCGATTCCACCGCCAAAATCCAAATATCAACCCCTGTTGCACCCCACATCCAGGCCTCTCCTGCAGATGCTCTCTCTTTGTACAACAATGTGGCTTCTCAAGGGGAGACAGTACGTCAGCTGAAGGCCAAAAAAGCTGGCAAGGTGAGGTCCATGGACATTACATGCATAAAATAGACCCATGGTTCGGATTACGGTGTATTTGTATTGGAGGTGAATTGGAAACTTTTTTGATGATCATGTGATTAATTATTTGAAACTTCTGAAGTGAATTTGGTTTGATGGTTGATTTGCTCCAATACCAAACTTAAAACATCACCAGTGCTGTTTAAAATATTAAATAGATGATTAACTTTTTTTTTCAACCGAATGTTGAGGGATATGCAAACCACCATAGGAAAGAATGTGAAGGAACGTTTTGGGTGTGAGCCGTCCTTAAAAGCAAAAGAGAGCCTCATTTTTCTCAACACTTTTATCACTTTGATGCTGTCAACACAATTTATAAACGGTTTATCTGAACCACGATCAACTTGGGCTCCCACCATATCCAAATCAAACAGGCTAACATGTCATCAAAGCCAAAACAAAGCACTTGGGAGGGGGGGGGATCATGTGATTTATCCAACTCATCGACATAAATCACCTTCAAGCAGAAACAATAAGACTTACCCTCTGATACTATTTTGAGGGATACACTTCATTGATGCCACCCAGACACCAGAACGCCAATATCACCACTTGTTCAATTACCTACCTCCTCCCAGACACAAAAATACATCACCGGCAACTTGCAACAACAACGTATCCTCAAATGTGCCATCTCCACCCTCAAATACAAAATTTCTGAAAAGCATTCACAATCGCATCAGCACTACATCTTTGCAACATCGGAATAACAACACAATACTCGGTGAACCACGCCCCATGATCCATCAATCCAAACAAAAACTCTTCCGTCGTCCTCCAGAGTACCACTAGCCAGACTCCATTCTGGTTACCACCCCTCATTAAAAATGTATCAACGCAAACTTGATCCAACTCAGCAGGACCCGCTCTGCCCACGTGTCACTTTAAAGCCGACATCGTACACCACATAATCACAATCTGCCCTCAACTCACACAATATAGACAACTCTTCAATATCCATTCTCTTTGTGATTGGTCGGCTTCCTTGATGCCGCAAGACAACCAGGGATAATGACACTTAAAGATGATGGCATGGCTAACACCTGAAAAGTCACTTTTCTATCCTGGTCAAATTCATTAAATCCTTGAAAATGAAGTCATTGTGATCATTTTAATATATTCTTTGAGTTTTCCTTGAAGAAACAACTACCTTGCGTAGTCGTGTCATGCTTCTAATTGATTCCTTTATCATGAGCTATTTTTATAATTACTTAGTCTGTATGATTGAATCCATAACAATATAATGAATGGCTGTTGCAATTTCTAAAACTCAATGCAAATAAAACGGGAGAAAAACTTACAATTGTATCACTGCAAAACCTTTAATTCTCAGTTTGTGGTCATAATCAAAAGTCAGGTCAGATTTGGAGAGTAGTGTTCCCCCTTCATCATGTGCTTTCTCTTTCCTAAAGGATGAGGTTGATGAAGCTGTGAAGGCTCTGTTGGCTCTTAAAGCCAAGTACAAGGCACATACAGGTCATGACTACCAACTTGGCAAGGCTCCACCTCAGGCCCAGGTGGTAGAGCCTGGGCCTCAGCTGGAAAAGTCGTGTTCTGCAGATGACCTTGCCCTATACAACAAGGTGACAGCCCAAGGAGAGGTGGTACGTGAACTGAAGATCAAGAAAGCTGGCAAGGTACACTTTTAAGAACAATGGACACTGATTTTTGTGCCTTTGATCAGGAAGATCATGAACCATTCATTGTTGTGAGGTATTTGCTGAACTAGTTTTTGTTTGTAATAGGGATCACAATTTTTTTTACCTCCGCCACCGAAGTTGGTCAGAGGTTGTTTTCTCCCCTGTCTCTTTGTCTGTGAGCAGGATATCTCCAAAAGTTGTGGACAGGTTGGGTGTGACGATTACAAATTGATGAGATTTTGGTGACGATCTGGATCTGAGAATATTTTTGATTGATTCTTCACCATTGAGAGACAGAGCCAAAAACTATATACCGTATTTTCCGGTGTATTAATCTCACCCCTGTTTTTTCACCCTTAAAATAAATGAATATATTGATCATTTTATTTTCTGATCTCGATCTAAATACGTTTGTACGGAGGTATAAACATGCTGACTCCCAAGTCCGCTTAATTTAGTCTAACAGTCTTATTCTCATTTTCAAGAAGTTGAAGAGAGAGGTGAGGATACCAAGAAGTTTTTTTTTCATATTGTAAAGATTTTTTTTTTGTTCCTAGAAAAAGGAAGAAAAGGGATTCATGCCAGCATCATACATATTTCTTGTGGATTTGTGGCCCTGAAAAGGGCTGTTTGGGTTTGATGAAGCTTTTCAGCTAAACCAGAGGAAATCCCCGTCAATGCTTTCCTCATCGAAGACTGCACGTAGCTCCTTGTCCGAATCAGGGTAGAGCAAGTCCACGTTGGTGTCACCATAATTTGCAGCCTCCTCCTTCCAAATGATGTTGTCCTCTGTGCCGTTCAGGTTGTTAGAGATGCAGCATTTCAGAAATGCTCGCTTGATGATGTCCGACGGTATCTCCTCCCACACCTTGACGATCCAGCTGAAGATCATCAGAAGGTCGACCTTTCTCATCCTCCAGATGAAAACCGCCAGTCTCCCAGTCAACATAATGCTCAGCCAATGTTGCGACGGGAGTAATGGTGAAAGTTCAATTAAGATGCATCTGGCCAATGCTCCTCGAAATCCGGGTCAAAAATCCTGGTGGGAAACGCATCTCAAAATGTTGATTTTCAACTGATGAAAATACCATGTCTGGGAAATAGAAAAGTTCGGTGTCTGTGTTGATTCCACCGAGATGTAGTTAATGTTCCTCAAAACTTGGGTCGAATACAAAGGCCTGCGAAGTCAGAAAGTTTGTCTGGTCGACGCGAGTAATCCACGGGAAGCAAGTTAGGAACCGCTGATAGAAACGAGGGAAAATGAAGAGAAACAAGGAAGAACGAAGAGAACCAAAATAACTGAGTAACACTGGTATTTCTTAAAGCTTCACCGTCTAACATGGCTCCTCGCTCTCATGAGATTCTTTTTCTTCCTTTTAAAAAATTTCCTGCCCTCGTATAGAAAGTACTCGGGGTTGATTGGTTGTTCCTAGTTTTAAACCATGCCCTGCTATCCAGCATTTGCTATCATAGTGTCAGCATGTTAGGAACAAGCTTGGTGGATTAATTCTGCCTGCATCGGATGTTCATGTCGTAAATGATGCATGTAAAAAGATAGTCACCACCACAAGTCCCTCGTCTGTCCACCCTTTCTGTTGCACACAAATGATGATGCCTGCTGGATACTTGTCTTTGGGCAGTGTCTTCCTCTTGAACACGACTTACGTGGGAAACTTGCCACACAAGATTATTTGAGGGGGGTGCTCCGTTATTGGACTCCAGCTATTGTGAATAATTCTTTTTTTGATGTGAGACCAGGTGGTGTTCTTCTTCTTTTTCTTCTGAGTTTAATGGTGTTTTCAGAGGTGCGAGGCTCTTTATGCACCACATACCTAAACCCTCCATGTGTCTCGGTTTTGTTTTTTTTATTTAATTTCCGCAAACTGTTAATAAAACGCTGTACAAACTCTTAACCTGAACCGGTTTTCAAAATTTAAACAGCGGAATTGAGATTAACAGCAGTTCCGACTGCCACAAAAATGTTCATTTGGAATACAATTGAAATTCAGCATTGATCATTTTTAAGACTGATCCCCCCCCCTTTTCTTTTATTTTTTTTCTCTACCCATGTATTAACCACACCCCCAACTTTTACCTTTTTTGTCGATAAATTGCGGTTTATACACTGGAAATACAGTCCTGTATAGCACGATATCTCAAAAAGTAATGGATGGATTCGGACGAAATTTGGTCAACAGGTTATGTGACGAGGAATAATGGATTACATTTTGGTGAAGTTCCGGATCCAATAAAAAATTTTAATCTTCAAAGTGATTCTTCACCCTTGAAAGATGGGACCAAAAACGATACATTGCATGATATTTCAAAAGGTTATGGACAGGTTATGACCAAACTTGGTGGATGATAACAGCTTGGTCGGTGACAGGAACAAGCTGATTCGATTTTGGTTCAGGTCTAGATGCAAATCTGGCCTATCAGATGGGTACAAAACATAACCTGTTCAGCCTGACGGAGGAATGCGCTCTGCCGAGTGCTGTTCTAATTTCCAATGCACTGCTTCTTTTCATACTGGTCTACTTTTTGACCATGTGGTTCCCATCATTTGTGGATCAGGATGAGGTGAATGGTGGAGTAAAACTCTTATGGCTCAAAAAACAGTTTTTGGAGAGGCTCTTGCACACTTATCTGCCTGGACAACCTCGGCCAGACTCAGGCCCTCTTGATTGTGTCCCCTTGCCCATAGGATAAGATTGATGCTGCCGTGAAGGTTCTTTTGACTCTTAAAGCTGAGTACAAGGCACAGACTGGCCAGGACTACCAACCTGTCAAAGCTCAACCACAGGCCCAGGTGGTGGTTCCAGCTGAGGCCCAGGCTAAGTCCAGTTCTGAGGATCCTCCTCCCATCTACTACAAGGTGGCATCCCAAGGAGAGGTGGTACGTGGACTGAAGGTCAAGAAAGCTGGCAAGGTGCATTTTTATAGACAATGGATTACAATTTTTTATGCTTTTTATCAGGAAGATTGTTGAACGTTCATTGGTGTGAATTATCTGCTGAACTCGTTTTGTTTTTATTCCTGGGCATTGCAAATTTCTCATAGGATGCTTCCTGTCATGCTTGTCTACTTTTTTATTGAGCATACATCCCCCACTATTCTTTGACCAGGATGAAGTGAATGGTTTTATGGCTTTAAAACCAGAGTTCTTGGAGAGGCTCGTGCATTGATATGTGTCTGGACAACCTCCACAAGGCTCAGGACCTCATCATTTCTCGCCCACAGGATGAAATCGATGCTGCCGTGAAGGTTCTTTTGGTTCTTAAAACTGAGTACAAGGCACAGACTGGTCAGGACTACCAACCTGGCAAAGCTCAACCTCAGGCCCAGGTGGTAGTTCCAGCTGAGGAACAGGCAAAGTCGTATTGTGCAGATGCCCTTGCCCTATACAACAAGGTGGCAGCCCAAGGAGAGGTGGTACGTGAACTGAAGGTCAAGAAAGCTGGCAAGGTGCGTTTTTAAGAACAATGGATTACAAGTTTCATGCCTTTGACCCTGAAAATTGTTCAACCATTCTTTGGTTTGAATTTATCTGTGGAACTGGTTTTATTTCAATTACAAAGGATCATAAATTATTTATAATGCAATATTTACCTGTTTATGTGAACCACTGTGCATTTTACGTGCATGGTTCCCACTGTGCTTTAACCAATATGAAGTGAACCGTGTCGTAAAGTTCTTACCACTCTAAAAGCAGAGTTCTTGGAAAGGCTATGGCACTATCATCAGCCTTGGCAATCTCCATCAGGCTCGCGACCTTTTGCTAGTGTTCTCCACCGCTTGCCCTTAGGATGAGATTGGTGCCATTGTGAATGTTATTTTGGCTCTTAAAGCTTGAGCATATGGTACAGACAGGTCAGGACGACCAGTTTGGCAAAGCTCCAGTTCAGTCTCAGTTGGTGATGAAGGATCAGGGAGCTGCTATGCAATTTGAGACGAATAACTGCAACATCGCAGCTCTTTATGAGCGAGTAAAGGAGCAGGGTGACTTGGTGCGGATGCTAAAGGCAGAGAAGGCCAGCAAATTGGGCCGCAGTAAGGCATGACGAGTCTTTTGCATTTGCATAAATAGGCATGATGTCTTGCAGTATTGGTTTTGTATGTGGTCACATGTTCTACTTGAAATAACATCACTTTTCATGTCACATGATGTCTCCTGCATGCCACCTAATGTTAACAGGAAATGATTCAAAATGCTGTTGTTTTTTGTTGGAAGGTATTTTAATGAAATTGCTTTCAGGTAATATTTTTATATTTTATTTGCCATTGTACTTTCACATTGTTCTTGCTGTGCACCAGGATACTGTGGAGGCAGCTGTGCATGTGCTTCTGGAGCTGAAGGCTGAGTACAAGCAGAAGACTGGTAAGGATTACCAGCCAGCCACTGTGACGACAAGCCGATCCTCCAGCAGTAAGCCGGAAGTAAAGGAGCCAGCTGGGCATAAAGGTTGCTCAAAAGACCCTTTGGCAGGAGGTGTGGAAAGTCAGGGGTCAAAGAAACAAACGAGGTGTGTGCGCACAATATGCTTTATCAAACAATTTATTTCGATTCTGATTATGTTTTATCAAATGGAAGTTGCTAAAGGTATGCTAACTGCAAAGGCAGGCAAGGTCAACCTGATGTTTCAGACATTAGCCCATGTTTTTTAAGTGAAACTTATGTTGTCAAACAAAGCGGTCAACTTCCCACGGCAGTGAGCATACATTTCTCAATTTTTATTGAAAAAATCCTAGTGTTCGAGCAGTCCTGCAGACCAGCACGAGCTTTGATAAAGACTAGTATTCCTTTGTTTTTGCCTTTGTGAGATACAAAAACAATTGACATTTAAAAGGTGTGTTTACGTTTGTTAAAATTTTTATATTTATGCAACAAAATGTTCTATCTCTCAAAAAAAAAAAAAAACAGATTCCAAACTTTCGTACTTTTTCAGTCATCACAATGTATTACATTCTTTCCATTTTCCTCCTTTTTAACCGGCAAGGCTTTTACGCCTTTCAATGGCAGTAACCTCATACTTGCATGAAATAGTTCACCAGTACCAGATTGTATAATAATCTCATGAGTTGCCAATGCATTATACATTGTGTTTTTTCACATTTGTTTTTCCTTATTCTCTCCATCTCTCTCCTATTTCCAAGATTGGGCATTGAAGTAAAGAAGGAAGAAAATCTTTCTGAGTGGTATTCTCAGGTACTTTGATATACTGGGGAAGGGTGTGTGGGTGTCTCTCTGTTTTATATGTGTCTGTTTTTATCCCACGCACGCAAAGCGAAAAGCAGGGTTAAGCAATTGGTTCACGTCTGTCTATCTGTCTACAAAGTCAGTTTATGATTGAGGAACAACTTAATTTTAATTGAATGTTATATTTTGATCATGAATTGGAAAACAAACCTGCAGTTGAACAATACTTTGGCTCTGAATTTGTTTTAATCACCCATGCACAGAGAGGAGTGAGAAGTTTTTTTGTTTTTTTAACTCTTTATGCCTGTCTGGCAGTCAAACAAAATTGAAAATCATTCCTAACTGGAAACTTACTGTTTCTAAGAACGTTATAAAGGCGAAACAACAGGCACGAATAACTAATGTAACGTGTTAAATAAGGTGGTTTCAAGGGCCCTGCATCACGGCGCTAAACTTCTGAAAAAAAAATTCTACAATCTTTAAACTTTATTTTGTTTCATTTGAATTATATACTTGAATACTGAAGAACACAAATCGCCTATTGGCACTTTCAAAACCCTTCTACTTCCCAATACAGTACTTGGTTGGACAAAATAATATGGCATTTTACGTCATCACGACAAATCAAATTTTCCGCTCGCCAACCCTGCCCATGTCCTTGTCTTTTACATCACCTTATTTAACATGTTACAGAAGTTCTTCATGCCTGTTGGTTGTGTCCTTTATGACATCCCTAAAAACAGTAAGTTTCACTTACTAAACTAAAAACAGTTTGGAATGATTTTCAATTTTGTTTAACTGCCAGACAGGCAGACGTACTAAATAAATTACCTTACTCCTCTCTGTGCATGTGTGATTGGGATGAGATTCCGTCCAACTTTCCAAATTTAGAGCTAAAGTACGGCTAAACTTCAGGTTCATTTTCCGATTCACATTCAAAATATAACAATCGATTGAAATTAAATTGGTCCTCCATTATTAACTAACATTTGCAGACAGACAGACAAAGCTAACCAATTGCTTAACCACGCTTTTCGATTTGCATATGTGGGGAAATTGCAATACATTGCTGTGACTTAAGACTAACAGTTTAACCACCGTAACCTCATTACTGTAAGCAGGCCAAAGAAAATATAAACGAAGCATCCATTAATTTTGCATTTTTATACGTATTTATTTATCATTACAAATGTATGAATGTAAACATACTGCACAACAATGAGGAACATTTGCTAATTGTGCCATTTGTCATTAAAAAAAAAAATCCTTGAAGGGGAAACTGCATGCAGCATCAATTGGCAAGTGAGGTAACTGCATGATCATAAGTAGTGTGACGTCCACGGGACTTGAACAGTCCCGCCAACGTAGAATGAGCCGAAACGATGGAGGCGGTTTATTTTTTATAACCCAAAGATGGCGGTTTTAATCGCTCTACAGCAAACGGGACGAGGAAGGTGGCACGAGTCGCTTTTCACTGAGTTAATAATGTTTATTTCTCTAACCAGAGCGATAATAAGACTCTGCAAGAGGAGGGATCCGGGGCGATTCGACGGGATGGTGGTGTGGGTTCGGGCGTGGGGAAAACACAAACAATTCCAATGGATATACAAATCTCAAACCCTCTAAGGCGCCAGGTACACACACACACACACACACACACACACACACACACACACACACACACACACACACACACACACACACACACACACACACACACACACACAACGTAGCTGGTGGTCAGGCTTGCCCGTGGTGTCGACGTAACAGTCACTGGATTGGTGCCGGACGAGCTGGCGTTGCGCTCATCAGGGGCAGGAGACACGGTGGTGCCGAGGTTCCGTCAGCCCTTCCGCGCAGAGCCGCAGTTTCCTGCCTGTGAGCTCCGACCAGCCACCGTGGTGCTGTTCCTGGTGGTGTCGACCTCCTGGTGTAGGCCCAAGACCGCTCACAGCCGCCAGGGAGCCAGTTCTGGCGCCAAGATGCGAGCAGGAGAGGGAGGCAGGTCCGGCCGCCGTTCGGTCCCGTACTCCGAGCCAGCAGAACTCCAGAGCCAACCGAGGTGAGGCGCGAGGCACAGCAAGGCCACGAGACACGACGAATCGAGGAACGAACCAGCTCAACGAGAGAGAGCACGCTCAGAGATCAACAGCCTCGACCAGACGCTTTCTTTTTATCACTTCCTCCCCTTCTTTTCCCGAACAGAACCTTTTTATACTCGAGTCCTCGTCACTTCCAATCGAGCCCTTTTATTGGCCCTCTGCCATCGCCTTCCGCCAATCGTGATCACGGGGCGGAGCCATCCGCAGCACTGTCCTGTTACGTCACGGCAAGCCTACAGGGAATACTAAAAGGGTTTACGCATACACACTTACCCTAACCCGTCTCCCTATCTAATTACGTGACAATTATCATTTCCCCCTTAAAGAAATGGACATTTACTAGATAACTTATCACCACTGAGTTGCTACTTATTACATCGAGATCCTGGTACAACTCGAACAGCATGGCATACCTAATTAAACATCCTAATTACCCTTTCAATGCATACCCCCCCCCCCCCTCAGACGTAACAGTAGTTTGGAAACTGCATGCAGCATCAATTGGCAATTTAGGTAAATGCATGATCATAAGTAGTTTGGAAGCCACATGCTGAATATAATGGCAAGTTAAGTTTCCTTCCTGAAAGTCCCTGTAGTGGCCATCTTGTTTACCCTGTGTACCCCACCCCATCCCTCTCCCTTTCACAGATCTCCTCATGTCTCTGTTTCACCACACTTTTTTCCTTCTGTCTCCCACTCCTCTTGTCTCCTGCTCCCCTTGTTGTACGTTGTGTGTTACCTCTCATACGAGCGTCGACAGTGTGTACAAAAAAAAGGTCACCACATGATCATAAAGTAGTTTGGAAACCGCATGCAGCATCAATTGGCAAGTTAAGTAACCACATGATCATTCGTGGTTTGACAACATGCTGACAATAATTCATGACTTCATCCACACCGACTCTGTGCTTAAACATGCAAATTACAGTTTCCTCTTACGATTCCTTAGCAGAGTAGGTATGAACCCATAAAACCACCTGGCAATGTCAATAGGTATTATTTTGCAACACTTTCCTATAACTGAACCAAAGTGTCTGAATATCAAATGTAACAATAATGTTGCATATAAAGGCTTTATTGCAATTTGAATCGCGTTACCAGTTATATAATGTCACCAAAAAGATTGTGATACAGTACTTTGATAATTTATCAGAATATTACACCCCTTAGTGTTTAAAATATGTGGCATTTTGTGACAAATAGCAATTAATTGAATATTTGGAGAGGAAGACAATTTGTTTCTGGAGAATTTAATTTGCTTCCAATCTTTTATTATTACACAGGTCAAAGCTTGTTTACGAGATGAAAGACGAGGTAGAAGGTCAATATACTGATAACTAGGCAGACAAACAGACAAACAACATTTGTGTGGGTGGAGAAAGAGGCAGGTGGACATGACTGAGCAGGTTTCATAAGAATTAAAGAGCCATGGGTTGGTATGATCAACATGAGATTGTGTCATTATGCTACTGTCCTGAATGGCCGGAGGGAAGGTGATTTCACAGAAAAGAGAACATGAAGGTGAGCAGAAAGCTTAGACTTGTGGATGGATACAAAGGAATTGATGAATGTGTTAGTGGCCGAGTGATGAGGAAGCTGGACTTGCCTCCCAGAGGTTTTGGGTTCAAAACCGAAGGAAGCAGTATTAAACATTTGTGTTCTATGCTTCTGGAAACCGAGATAATGTCAGAATAATTACCTTGTTGCTATTGGTTTGTTGATTGGAAACTTTCATGTTTTCTGTTCTGTAACATTTAACCCTTTTTTAATCTCTTTTTGCCCATTCACTTGAAGGTCATCACAAAGTCTGAGATGATAGAATACTACGACGTTAGTGGCTGCTATGTGCTGCGTCCATGGGCATATTCTATATGGGAAGTAATCCAGCAGTTCTTCGATGGAGAAATAAAGAAGCTTGGAGTGGAGAACTGCTACTTCCCCATGTTTGTGTCCCAAAGTGCGCTTGAGAAGGAGGCCTCACATATAGAAGATTTTGCACCAGAGGTAGTTGCACTCACGTTTATAGTATTTTGGGGTTTAGATTTTGTTGACATCTTCATGCTTTGTAGAGTAATTGAATCCTTGGTTTAATTTGTTGAATCATCGTTAATCTACCTGGTTTTTTTTATTGTATTATTATTATTGGCATGCTCATCAAGATTTGTAGAATTTTCCAACTCCCCACCCCCTCGGCCCCCTTCCATTCATACAAGGGAGCATTATGCACATAAATTGAGGCACAGTATAAGATAATACTGTATTTATAGAGGTCTTCTCTGTGCCTTTCATTTGCCTTGGCATTTAATGTACAAGGGGCAGTCAATACGTAACCTTAAAATGGCGATATAAATTCAAGAATGTAATGTGTGTCGTTGTTGATGACATATGTTATATCTATGGGTAAGAGTCATGTTTTGCCTGTTTTAGATCGGGCAACATTGAGCATATGATGTCAGAAGAGTAGTTCCAAGATGGCGGCTCCCTTCGAAGCATGCACCAGGGAGGAGCAACGTTCTGTCATCCGTTTCTTTGGAAGTGAGGGTGTGAATCCCAGTGAAATCCATCACAGAATGAAAATGCAACATGGTGACGCATGTTTATCGCTGCAGCAGGTGTACGACAGGGACAGGAAGTTTAAAAGGGTTCTTTCAGTTCGGGTGCGAGTTGTCTGGGCACCCACCTTGTAGACACTTTGCAGAACCCCAGCAATGAATGATAAGGTGTGCTGAACCATGGCTAATGTTCAATTTGGAGACCACTTCACCCAGTGTAATGCGACGGTTTTCCCATAACACGCACTCGAGTCATGTAACCATTTCTGCTATGTGAGGCCGGCCCGAGCGAGCAGCGTCCGCCACACTGGACATTCCACTTTTAAACTTCCTGTCCCAGTCGTGCACCTGCTGCAGCGATAAACATGTCACCATATTTCATTTTCATTCTGCGATGGATTTCACTGAGATTCACACCCTTGCTTCCCAAGAAACAGACGACATAACGTTGCTCCTCCCTGGTGCATGCTTCGAAGGGAGCTGCCGTCTTGGAACTGTTCGACTGACGTCATACGCTCAATGTTTCCAGATCTAAAACAGGGAAAACATGACTCTTACCAATAGATATAACATATGTCGTCTACAACTACACACATTACATTCTCGAATTTATGTCACCATTTTAAGGTTACTTATTGACTGCCCCTTGTACATGTACGTATGAAGGAGAATCTTCTCGTGGAGTGATGTTTAGAATAAAATAGATTAACTAGCAAGTCAGAGACAGTTTGATGATGCTGTTGAGTTGCATGCACACATGGCTTACTTTACCACTGATCAAAATCAAAAGGAGCGGAAAAGAAGTGTTCAACTAAAACATATAAACAGCAGGAAAACAAAGAAGAAAGAACAGGTAAATGAGAACAGGAAGGCTGAAAGTGTAAAGTGGCAATACAAAAAGGAAAGGTTCCATGGTCCAGAAACAGTCATGAGGATCAGGTCAGGCGTGCGGGCTAAACCTCGGGTTCCAAAATGTTCTGCCCTAAAGCAGAGAAACGGAGGCTGGACACACCACAGATCCCCATAAAATATGAATTCAGCACAGAAATGAAGGAGGACCGACGTGAGACTTCTTGACCGGGTGTCATAACCTTCACCATACAGTTGTGTGATGGAACCTCTGATGGGTGCTGTTGCACAGATGAACATATTCCATTACTAATAAAAGGTACTCGTTGTGATCGAGTATCAACGGGGGATACTAAAGAACTGTCAATGTTGCTGGATGTGTACCTGCATGTTCTCCCTTAAATTGACGCCATTGACATATTCAACATGTTGAACACAAGTGCAGCTTTGCTTAGTCGAAGGTAACCGGATAAGGTTTTGGAATATAGGTTTCTCAATTCTGTCTGCAATTCCAGATGTGCACTAATATCTAGGAATTTACCTCTTCCCCTTCCCCCACCCGCCCCCCACCCCAACCTTTCCCACCCCAGATGTAACCACGGGGATGAGATGTATGGGGTTTAGAGTGTGAGCAACTGCAAAGTTTCTGATTGTTCAGTAGGGAGACCATTATCATCACTCTATAACATACACTCCGATAAAGAGAGTTGGGTGCAGAACCGTAAACAGGTCAGAGTAGTGCACATTAGCATGGGGAGAATGTCTCTTCAACTTATTAAATGAGAGTGGCTGCCTTGTCCCTGTCGTATGAAACCTTTCATCGTAAATGTGCTCGGTACAAATGCCTTGTGCAGGCCTTGAACTTGCCTGACAAATGCGTATTTGTCAGGTGGCGTGGGTGACTCATTCGGGGAAGACCGAGTTGGCGGAACCCATCGCAATCAGACCAACCAGCGAGACAGGTAAGGACCAGGCAATGAAAATTTCCTTCCTGCTCAAACCCAACAATGAACAGTCATTGCTGGTGTTGAAATGGAGAAACTGTTTTCATTGCTTGCAATCGCTGTCATGCTATTTTTATTGCATATTGTGCTTTTTTTGCATAAGAGAGCAATGTCAGCCTGGTGTTGGCTTGGTGGTTAGGGTGGTAGCTTGGGATCTTAGGGTCCTGAGTTTGAGCCCCGTTGGCCACAGAGTTAAGACCAGATGGGGTTGACTCGGCCTGTCATCCTTTCGAGGTCGGCGAAATGAGCACCAGTGTACTGGTAATAGGGATACATCACCAGTGGCACAGTCATGCCCCAACAAAATGACAGCTACCTGGCAGCCAAGCTGCCATACGCAATAATAAAAACAAGAAGTAGAGAGCAATTATTTTGTCGGATTTATTATTGCAATGACAGCACAGTTCACAGGATGTCCCACATCCCGCTTGGGGTGACCCAGTGTGAACCTTTTGTTTCTAAAAAAAATACTTGCATTTTGGGACCATTGATAAGCACAGATACGAGCTCTATACATGCAAGTCAATCAGTATGTCTTGTTTCCATCCACAGTAATGTACCCAACCTTTGCCAAATGGGTTCAATCCCACAGAGACCTCCCCATCAAACTGAATCAGTGGTGCAATGTGGTGGTGAGTATGATATGATATACAAGTCGAGAAGTCTGTTTGTTTGTTTGACCTGTATGCATTTTTAAACCACTGGACGGAGTGAGTTAAACTTCTTCCTGGTTGTACTCTGTGTCTGCATGAGGAGATTTTACTTTTTAAAAAAAATTTCAGACTCCTGGTTTTGGGAGTGGGGGAGGAAGGAAGGAGGGGACACAAATTCTCTATGTTTTGTATTGCACTGCTCCCAAGTATTACAATACATATAAAATATCCCCATTTCTCTGTATGAAAACCAGACATCATAGAAGTGGGTGTTTGGGTTAGAATATCAGATTCATAGAATATCAGACTGTTTGTGTAGTGTTTGACTTCTATGCACTCCTGAACTGCTGGATGAAATGAGTGAGTGTAGAACTGAGTGTTGTACTCAGTCGGTATGCAGGATAGTTTTTTTGAATAGTAAAAGATTCATACTCCTGTAAGTGGAAACATTATGAGAACTGAACTGCTTCATAGAATTAATTGAACTGGTAGTTGTACTTGTGGGTGCACAGGAATGTATTGGTGGGGAGGTGGGTGAAAAAAATTCAGTCCTGTGGAGGGTGCTCGATTAGGGTAGGACGCTAATTATCTCTTTAACTGTGTATTATGTAGCGTCACCTGCTGTGGTGCCACCACCTGTCGTGCCAACAACTTATAAATCAAAATTTGGGGATATTAACCCGTCCATGAGAAACCCAACTTGTTCTGCATGTTTCGTACTTTCATTATCATTCGAGTGTTGAATGTGTTCGTTTTGCTTTTTCTGTTTTTTTTTCGTTAGTGGTCAAGGGTTCTTGCTTTTTAATTGCTGCTGTTTTTTTTTTGTTTTTGTTTTTTAGCGTTGGGAATTTAAGCACCCACAACCATTCCTGCGCACACGTGAGTTTCTCTGGCAAGAAGGACACACAGCACATGCAACAGAGAAGGATGCTGCAGACGAGGTACGGGGCTTTGAATGTAATCTGTGGAATTTCTGGATGGAATGAGTTGAAAAGTGTATGTTGTACTTGGAGTGTACAGGATAACGTTTCGGACAATAAAAAAATGTAATCGTCCCGTATGTGGGTTGTGGCGCTGTCGTAAGATTTAAGTGAGGTCAAATGCCTTTTGTGTTTCTTCACCTTATTTGTTTTTGCATGATAACATCTTGCTGTTCATAATCATATTCGCTGTTTATTGTTTTATTCATGTCTTTGTAGGTGCTACAAATTCTTGACATTTATGCAAGGGTCTACGAGGAGTTTCTGGCAGTGCCAGTAGTAAAAGGCAAGAAGACCGAGAAGGAGAAATTTGCTGGTGGACAATACACCACTACAGTGGAGGCATTTGTTTCTGCGAGTGGACGTGCCATTCAGGTGATGGCTCCTAGGGTTGTGACCACATTGAATCGAGGATTCGAAATATGAACAAGGTTTTGAATTCAACGTCTTGAAAAAGACATCAAGACATCTTGAAAAGGCCAGATTTTATGGTGTTGATTAGAACTATCTTGATGGTGTGCCCATTTTAAATCCTTCAACTTACTTCCCCACAGGCTGCCACATCACACCATTTGGGCAACAACTTCGCGAAAATGTTTGAAATCATGTTTGAGGATCCACTCTGCCCTAAACAGAAGCTCTATGCCTTCCAAAATTCATGGGGTTTGACCACCCGCTCGATTGGTGTGCTAACGATGATACACGGAGACAACCAGGGCTTGGTTCTCCCACCTCGTGTTGCTAAGATACAGGTATTGCTCCAAAACAAATTCCAAACTTCAAATGATAACATCTATTTGAGGGAAAACAAAATGTATCTAAAACTTCTTCTTTACCATCTCTCTCTCTACCCCTTTCTTCTCCTCATGTGTTCAGGTGGTCATCATCCCCTGCGGTGTTACTGCAAGTTTGCCAGAGAATGAACGCGTTGCTCTGCTCGCTAAATGTCATGAATATCAGAAACGGCTTGTCTGCCGTGGTGTGCGCGCCAGCGATGACTTCCGGGATAACTATTCTCCTGGATGGAAGTTCAACCACTGGGAACTCAAGGTATTAAGTATGAGAAAGACAAGTGCAGGATAATGATAAGAAATAAGACAATTGATGTTGAGTAGTCAGTCAGTTGGTGTTGTGCAGTCAGTCAGTGATAAGGAACATAGTAGTTGGTGTCAAGTTAACAGGAGCAACTGCTTCCAATAGATGACATCTAACTTGGTTGTGACACAAAAAAAAGTTGTGCAGAAAAAGTACTGTTGTTGCCATCATCACTGTGACGACCACAGTTGGGATGGACGTTGTCTCAAAGGGGAAGTGGGTGCAGTAATTGTGGAAATGTTTTCAGTAAAGTATCATAGTGATTTGATATAAGCTGCTGATACTGTCAGGGAGTGCCAATCCGTGTCGAGGTTGGTCCACGAGATATACGGCGCCAGGAATTTGTAGCTGTAAGGAGGGACACTGGAGAAAAGGTTGTCTGCAGAGAGGATGAAATGGAAGCACTTGTCATCGATCTACTTGCTAATATCCAGCACAACCTTTACAACAGGTACAAGACTGAATTGGATGAAGTGAATAAAGTTGGAAAGCATGGGGAAGAATAAGTTTTGAAATGAACAGATGGTTGGTCCCACAGAATTTTAAAATACATGAAAACAAACACGACATAATGAAGATAATACCGAAGCTTTTCGTGCTGTACTTCTCAAGATGATACACAGCAAAGAAACCAGAAACAATGATCACATGTGCTTTTATAAGCATGTCCAAGTAAAAGCAACACCGATTGGTTCTGCGTCCGTGACGTCAGATTCCGAACTCCCTTTGGTTGATTCCGTCACCGCTATCTTGGCTCCGATTGGCTGGAGCAGAGTTGCCCGAGATCACGTACCATTCAAGTCATTACCTCCAACCCTTGTCGGAGAAATCAGGTCAGGTCAGGTATGGGAGCATGTGCCAGAACAGCGCGTCGCTGCGTCCACTTTCCGCCGGTACTCCAAGGGCCTCCGTCTGGCCATCCCCCAGGCAGATGCCAGGCCCATCCCCATCTCCTTGAGATGATGGTCAACCTGTTGCAACCATGAGGCACGTGGTCGACCCACTGGCCTCCTCCACTCATGAGACTCCCTCGCTGAGAGAATCTGGTGAGCAGGATCAGAGTCAGGAAAACGAGCCACATGTCCATACAGCCGCAACTGATGCTCACGGACTATGCAGGTAACAAATCTCATCCGAGTCTCTCTCAGCAACCGCTCGTTGGACACAAAATCCGACCAGCGATAGCCAAGGATTCTCCGAAGAGACCTGGTACCAAAGGAATTAAGTCTCCGTCTCAGATCCTTGGTCAGAGTCAAAGTCTCGCACCCATAGAGCAAGACTGGAAGTACCAAGGACCTGAAGACTCGGACTTTCGTCCTCCCGCACAGGTACCGGCAGCGCCACACCCCATGATCCAGTGAATCCATGACTCCCCAGGCCCGACCCAGACGTCTATTGACCTCTGACTCGCAGCCAGCAGAGACATGAATATCACTGCCAAGGTAAGTGAATCTCTCCACGACCTCAACATCCTCACCACAAACAGACACAGACAGGACAACAGCATCCAAGATGTCACCGAAAGCCTGGATCTTAGTTTTGACCCAAGAAACCCGTAATCCCAACGGCTCCGACTCCTCATTCAGCACCTCGAGGGCCCCCAAGAGGATGTCTAAAGTCTCCGCAAAGATGACTGCATCATCTGCAAAGTCAAGGTCCGAGATCTTGACATTCCCAAATGACGCACCGCAACTTGATCTCTCCGACATCCTCCCTAGAATCCAGTCCATACAAGTGCTGAAAAGTGTGGGGGCAAGTACACATCCCTGACAAACTCCAGTAACAACTGGAAATAAGTCAGAGATGGTACCACCACACTTCACAGCACTCTCGGTACCAGAGTAGAGTTCAGACATCAGATCGATCAGTTTTGGTGGCACCCCACGAAGACCAAGAATCCTCCAGAGGACATCCCGATTCACTGAATCGAACGCTTTACAGAGATCAACATAGGCTGCAAGCAGCCCCTGCCGAAACTCTCGTCTGCGTTCGGTGAGGACACGAAGTGCAAGGATACGGTCAATCGTTGACCTCTTTGGTGTAAAGCCTGACTGCTCTGGACGCTGGTGCTCAAGCAGATGGTGGCGAACCCTATCAAGAATTATCCGAGCAAAGACCTTGCCCGGCACTGAGAGCAGCGTCACCCCTCGGTAGTTGTTGCGGTCTTGGCGATCACCCTTCCCTTTCCAGAGAGGGACAACAAGGCCCCTCTTCCAGTCAGTTGGGATGATGCCTGTGTTCCAGGCAGAGCACAAAACTGCATGCAACGACACGAGTGCAGCATTTCCACCAGCCTTGAGAAGTTCAGCATGGATGCCACAGATCCCTGGAGCTTTGCCCCGTTTCAACTGGTTCACCGCAGCCCGTGTTTCCACAAGCGTAGGTGGACCTCAGTTGATTCGAGGGTCAGCAACAGGGATTGTAACACCCTTGACCTCCAACTCGACAGTTGGGGGATCAGCCTGGTACAACCGCTCAAAGTAACCGGCCCAGCGGGCCTTCACTTCAGACTCCTCTGTCAAGAGCCTACCACTCTCTGCTCGAACTGTAGTGCTCCGAGGGATGGGCTTGGATGAACGTAATGCGCGAATTCCCCTGTAAGCGGGACGAGAATCACCTGTCCACAGGTGATGCTCTACCCCCTCACAGATTCCTCGCACATAGGCCTCCTTGTCCACCCTCAGTGCACGTACAGTTTTACGCCTCAGCTCCCTGAACAGCTCAGCTCTGCCATTCAGCCTGGCCCTGCGACTCTGGTCAATGGTATCCAGTGTCCCTTGAGAGACAAAATTCTTCTTTGCCCTGCGGTGAGCTCCAAGGCATCCACCGGCAACATCAAGGACGGTGGTCTTGAAGGCGCTCCACAACTCTTCAGGACTCCCCAAAGCACCCAGACCCCCAAGTGTCCACTCAGCCTGTTCGCAAACTCCTCAGCTACTCTCTCATCCCTGAGCTTGGCAACATCCAGCCTCGGCTGGGATGGTACCATTCTCCAGGATTTAAGGTGCAGCTTTAGAGTTGCTACAACAAGCCTGTGGTCAGTATTGAGGAACTGAGCACTCCGGTAGACCCTGCAGTTCTGGATCATCCTCCAACGACCGTCAATGAGGACATGGTCAATCTCCTTTACCACACCGCCAGCGTTGGAATACCAAGTCCAGCGATGAGCTTGTGAGCGCTGAAACCATGAACCAGCCACCCTAAGTCCATGACTTCTTGCAAAGTCAAGGAACTTAGTGCCATTCTGGTTCATAGTTCCTGACCCATGGGGACCAACACACACCTCATAACCGTCCCTATCAGTTCCAGTCGATGCATTGAAATCCCCCAAGACTAGAAGTGTATCTCGTCTGGGGCACTGATCAACCACAGACTCGAGTGTGGCGTAGAATGCGTCCTTCACGGTGAGATCACTCGCCTCAGTCGGAGCATAAACAGAGACCAGGGAAATGACACCTAAGGAGTGACGAATCCTTAATC
>NC_140967.1:27756127-27761127 GCF_056783735.1 Eptatretus burgeri | reverse complement strand
ATGAATAGTTCCCTTTAAACAACGGTGGGGAAATCTATCTGGACACGGACTTATCGGCCAAACTGATCTCGGGACCTTTATGGTGTTCTGTCAATTTCCACAGCCGTAACACTTCCCCCTCCCCTTTTTACAGACTTGTCCCGAGTCGTCATTTTCGTGTGCCATCATGTGTAAGTTTCCCCTAGTACATTTACCTTCGGGTCCCTGAGTGCGACATTTAGTGTATTCATGTCCCAAAAGTAAATAACCTACGGGCTGAGTAACTAACTGAACAAACCCACTCAAGCAGACGACTTAAATAAATTGCCGGCGCTATGACACATGCAGGTGGGGTTCCACGTATTTACAATTTTCACTCAACTGATCCATTACTTAACCATGGCCCAGGACTTGTGATCTGTGAAAGGGGAGAAGGTAAAAGTCATTTTGAAGTTCATTGATGCAGGGGAATGGAAGGAGATGGTCGCAAAACACAAATGAGCATGATGGATGCACAGGCTGCCTGCAGGGCAGTCCTTTCAAAACTGGATGTTCCTTGCGCACATGGTGATGGATGGACACGGGCAAACGCAAACAAGGGCTAGCAGGCATGGGGCCAAGGCAAAGGCAGGCAGACAAGGCGTGGCAAGGCAAGACAAAGCCGTTGTAGCAAACGGGCCGGTGGTGAAGCTGACCGGCAAAGGCCTTGCAGCAAAACAGCCGGCAGATGAATGACCGGCACAGACCTTGCAGTAAAAACAGCCGGCCTCTTATCCCGTTCAAGGAGGATGGTGGAGCGAGTGCGGTGGTGCTGGCCACTCGGAAGGCGGGCTCGGACCTACCCTACTGTCTCCCTCCCAACCTATCGCCTTTGCCTGTCTCTATCCATACCCACTCCCTTAATTTGCCAAAAATCCCCAATTTATCCCCATCTTATTTTTTTGTTTTATTTTATTTTTATTTCCCTTCTCTAAATTCGTCTCCCTAACCCCCTTCATGGTCTCTATCCGGCTAACCTATCCTGTCCTAGCCTACTCCCAACCCCTACGTTCCCTTCCTGGAGGGGAATGAGGGAGCGCTAGCGTCCTGTGTCGAGGCCCAATAAAGCCTCAGAATGGCCTCCTCAGATTTCAGCGATCTCTAACCCAAGGTGAGTCCAGCGGCCCACAACGAGAGCGAAGGGATGGATGGTGCGGAGGGGTACATTTCCTATCTACCCTAACATTTATTACACCTTTAACTACCCCGGGGCTTTCCAAAAGCACCTGTTGCTTAAACTATTGGTTCTACCAACCAAGATTCCCGTCGCTTGTGTTGGTGTCCTCTCAAATTTCGGGCCATGCCCTCCAATTTTCCTCCCGTGCCGTCACACGGTTTCATGGCTGGGACGCATAGCTCCCTTGGCAAGAACTACCCTCGGCCGATTCTCCAGCAATGGCACCCCCGGGCACTACACTGCCTCTGAGCCTACCAGCTCCCTAAAACTGGGGAGTGCCCTCTCTGGCGACTCCCCCTCGATGCCCACATGGCGTGTTGGCGCCCCGGGTCCCTTTCCGAGGGTCGCCCGTGCCCAGTACACTGCCCCCGTGGCATTTGGCGCCACGGGCCCCGCATCATGCGGGTCACCCATGCCCACTACGCTATCCCGGCCCCCATGGGCCCTTGGCCTACCGTGGCCGACTAGCCTGGTGCCCGGGGTACCCACTCAGCGATACTCACCTTTCGCAGCCACGCTCCCAGCCCGTCAACAGGGCTCCTGCACCCCTTCAAACAGGTATCGAGCCTACTTTCCCACCAACAACAAAACAACCTCCACTTTGTCAATTTATCTCACCCACAAACTCACATTACTCTGACCCCGAGGTCCCTTGGGTGGGAATCACTCCTCCCCCCAATCACTCATCGCACCGTGCATTCCACATTCACTCCATTCACTCAGGCCCGCTGGCCTCACTCATTCACTATGTTTCCATTTCACTTCACTCCATCGCTGATCACTGCCATTCTGTTCACTAAATCCCCTAACGACCTCGTGCTCCCTCGTCATCCCTTAAACTCATAGCACGTCCTTTTTTACCTACGTAGCTAAGCTACGTCCCCTCTACACATCCAAAGTCTGTCTGTCTTCAAAATCCCATTTCCCATCCTAACCTAAATCTCATCTAAATCCCTCTACCTAATCCATTCCACGGACTCCATGAGGACTTACCCCTGCCCCATGAAGTTGGTCTAACTATCACTAACCCATCCCCCTAACTAGTGTCATCCTGTGCCCAGGCCAAGGGGGTCTTCCACCCCTTGCCCAGGGAATCCTGTTCACCTGAAAGTGAGGCCTGCTTTTTTTTTTTTTTATGCGCGCGCACCAGCGCGGCAACTCGCAACCTGCGCTCTTTTACTCCCCGTGACGTCATGGCAGCTGTTCACGCACCTCGTCCCTCTTGGACGGTACCATCCGGCAGGGATTCTCCTTCTGCCGGATTCCAGCCATACGTGCAGCCATGACGTCACCCTGCGCATCAAAAAACAAGCCTCGTGTTTCGAGCGGTTCCCCACACGAACACATGTGCTCTGCCCGTCGAAGCTTCACACACACGCTCGCGTGGAGAATCCATCCGTTCCGAATTCGTTATCCAGCCTACCTTTTGTCTGTCCGCGGGATCGGCAACATCCACCGCGTGCGTTTCCGGACCGGGTTTCACTCCCGCAGGCGCGCACGTGGCGGCCTCGTGCGTACACAGCACGGACCTCGCGATCGCCGCCGTGCAAATCCGGCGCGGTCCCCAATGTAGCTACGGCCGCTACCCGGCCTCTGTCCCTTATCTGTCGCCGTCGTTGCCTCCATTCAACACACGCACTCCCACGTGTCACGACTCACCGCGCCATTACACTCACACCGGGAGACGCGGCTGCATGTTCGCGCATGCCCACCATCATCTCCCTTACACACAGCGACCTCACACACGCTGCCCCTCACACACGGCGCGCTGGGAAGCACGCACTCCGGCACACTCGTGACCACACCACTCACACACGGGGGCGCACTCACACCTTTCACCACACACACCGGGACAATCACACTGGGAATGGGGTCACCACCAGGGGTTCCGGGGCCTCCATACCCCCAAGCTCCTCGTGCACCCGTCTACAGCACTCGCCCCCTCAACTCCACGAAGCTCGACCGGACCCACCTGGTCGTGAACCGCTTCAAGGGGGCATAGCGTCTCCCTCCGTTCCTGAAGGAGGCTATCCGGCTGCTTGCACCGGGTCACGAGACATTCCCCGAGCTCCCCCTCATCGTCCTCCACTAACTCCGTGTGTGTGTGTGTGTGTGTGTGTGTGTGTGTGTGTGTGTGTGTGTGTGTGTGTGTGTGTGTGTGCTCGTCTTTCACCCCGTCTTTATCGTGTAGTCTCTCCTCTACCGTTTCTACCTCTCGTGTCTCTGTTATTTCTTTTATTATTTCCGTCGTCTCCACGTGTCTCTTACACGTCGCAGTCACCCCCTTTATTTTTTCCCTCTGTGTCACCGTTAATGTTTGTCGTTGTTACCTCCATGTGTCTCGTCCAACACGTCCCCCGTATTAATTTGTCCTCACCCGCCTCTATTGCGGGCCTGACCTCTTTTACATTCCCTTTCAACTCGTTCACCTCCGCTCGTATTGTGCTGACTTCCTTTTTCATTTTGTTTTTCACTTTTTTTTCAGCTTTCCTGCAAGCTGAACCCCTTGCTCTGCATCTCACCCCACAGCGTTTGCACATTCTTATCCATTTGTTGCGCATTCTTATCCATTTTTTATTCATTTCACTCATTTGTTGCGTATTTGTATCCATCTTGCTGTTTATTTCGTTATTCATTTCCACCAGCATTGCGAATAATTGGGCCATGTCAAATGTACTCGGCTGAGCCAATTTGGCAAGGATCGGGGAGGGGGATTTTGACGGAGGAAGGGAGGGGGGGTGTCATCCACCGCGGCCTCTGCCGCTGCGCCCATTTCGGGTTCTGGGTTCGATTATTGGGGGGAATTGCTCCTGCACAATGAGCATTTCCTGCTCGGGGATCTCATCCTGGGCCATGGATTCTACTATTTCTACATCCATTACCCCCTGCTCCCATTCGCCTTGAACCGCCATCTTGCTTCTCGGAAATAATTTTTACCACTCGCAATTTGATGGGAATCGAGGGTCACTCCACTAACCCTTGGTCCGATTCCCGTTAATTTAGTTGGAGGCGGGGTGGATTCGAATCTCACTTCCGGACACCAGTGTTGTGGTATTCGCGCCCGTCCAGCGTGCGAACGACCGCGTTTCACCAATAGCAGCCAGTTCGCCCACCAAACGGACAATCCAGTCGTGACTTTCTGCAATGGCGTCAGTAACCAGTCACGGATGGGTTTTCAATCCCACCACAACCTTGTCCGTACCCTACCCGCGCTACAGGGTCCGATCGCCAAATCTTCAATTTACCTAATTATTCGCGCAGGTAGGTTACCTAGAGGTTGTACTTCAACGGGACCGCTTGGAAACGAGCCACTTAAGCAGCCCGCTTCCTTTTGGGATAACCGAGTGGGGTAATATCACGGAGTCCCGTTGGACCCGATCACTTTACCGGCTATTTAAAAGCCAGCTAATATTCCGCAATACAAGATGGCATTTCAATGGGGGCATGGACACAACGAACAGGTTTACATTTAAACCAGCACATTTATTTACTCTGCGTATGCAGGAACAATGATGCAGTCATTCAAAAACACCAACATGCACGTATACAGAACAAGCAATGAATGCGGCATGGCACGTGGGCAAGACAAAGCGCTACAACCGTCTATAAGTAATTATTAATGTACAGTCACTTACACAATTTTACTTATGGGAGTCGGCGCCACAACATTCATTCGAAAGAAAAGCAGGAAAAAGACCCCATCAAAGGCAATGGGGTCAGACTGGACCTCTTCGGTCTTTATGGCGTGGGACTTGGCAGACCGAACGAGTCCCACGAGACCGTTTCAGGTTACCTGCACCCTCGT
>NC_140967.1:27728627-27746127 GCF_056783735.1 Eptatretus burgeri | reverse complement strand
ACTGCCAGGTAAAGGTTCCAAAGAGCAGTAATCTTGTGCGAATTTGAAAAGAATAAGGAACATAAAAAAATTAATCTGTTGCTGTGCTCCATTACCAAATCAGGGATGAAGAGGTTGACACAGGAGCTCCAGCCATGGGAGCCAAAGGTCTCTGTATCCCATTCGAACCACTTCGACAATTGGCACCTGGCGCAATCTGCATCAGCGGCAAAGAGCCTGCAAAGTTTTACACACTTTTTGGGCGCAGCTACTAGTGGATGTTTCTTTTTAATCTATACCAGTGTTTTGCTGGAAGTTTTGTTCACCAACGAAAAGGCTGCTAACTCGAGTTTATTGGTTACCACGTACGGTTGTCTACGTCTCCCACTAACTTTGTTGGTTTTGTTTGAAAAGACTTTTTGCTGCATGTGCTTGTTTTTGTAGGCTCTGGTTTTGCTTTTTTGGAAGCAAAATGGTGGGATTGGTTTCGACAGAAATGAAAAGTTGTATACTGATGGTGGCTCAATAAACTCCTTTCTCTCATGATCTCAATCTATACACATCGTGGATACTATCGAATATAGATGACTAGCAAAAGTACCTGTCCCCAGTGACGGGAAAAGCAAACAGAAGTATCCGTCCCCAGTAACGGGAAAAGTTAATCTATCAATTTAAATTATTTTATAGACATTAAAAAGGTTAATTGTGTTTCACTCAGAGCAAAAGCTCTGAACTACTTATACTGCCCACCATGAAATAGTGATGCAACATCAGGGGGTGGAGGGTGGATTTGTTGAAAAAGAGAGCAAAATATCCTGCTCGGGAAATAAAATTTTACAACATTATTCATGCTCAACTGTTCTCCCATCATTTCAAAAGTGAAGGTTGAGCTTTTCAAATGCAGCGCGGGAAGCGCGTGCCGTAAATGGGAGACAGACGAACACATCGACAGACACGACGGTTCACAATATAATAGATGACTTCCCTTCCAAGGAACTTCAACACAGAAAGAGACAATCATCCCATCAAGCCTGCACAACGGTTGCCAACCTATGACAGTTTTTTGTGTATACATGGTCGAGGCCCATGAAAAAGCTAGAACACTGAATGGATCACGATGCAACAGGACAAAATAAACAGGAAAGAGGGAGGACACCAAGAGTGGAGTTGAAGGACAAAATAGAGGGAGACTTGGACAAACAATGTGAACAGGATGGATACAGAATGAAAGTTGCCCCCCCCAATCCCTCTTACCCTCTCCTTTCTCTCCCTCTCACCACACCCCTTTCTCTCCCCCCCCCCACCTTCTCTCTTCCCCCTCCTCTCTCCCTCACCCTCTCCCTCCCTCTTTCCACACTCCCCACACCTCCTATATGTCTGTGCTCTATCCTTTTCAAATGTTGAATTGTTGAATGTCAAGCAAGGAAGCAACACACACCATTTTTAAAGTCTTTGATAGAACGAATGACTAATCGGCTGGGATTCGAAACACCAACCTCCTCGACTCAGAGCGGACAATCCAACTCTTAACGAATTACATAATTGAGCACACCAAATATTAAAATTAAGTTTACTTTGGACATCTTTGAAGTGTATTGTGAAATGTTATTTTACATCAAAATGCTTAATGGAGGTTATTTAATTAAATGATCACATTGCACTGCAACCTTTGTTCATAGACTTTCAGTATGGTCCACTGTTATTCACAATGCTAACATGTTTGGTGAACTTTGTGAAAATCCTCAGGTCGAACTTAACACAGTATTAAATAAACTGATTCCATGTTGTATTTACATGTTTAAAATGTATCTCATTTGATATCATGCTCTTCTGGTTGAATGTTGAGCTTTGCCTACATGCAGATCTTTTCAAATGCAGCTCCAGCGGTCGCCGGAACCAAGAGAGAGCTGAACGCACGGACAGACACCATGGTTTGCATTATATAATAGATTACACTGGTCTGCGTCATTTCAGAGGTCAAGGTTTTCTCAACGGTTCTTGTATGCTTTTTGCATGCTGAATTTAGAAATGTATCATTTCGCTCAATCAGGTCAAGTATTTTTATCTATCTCAATTTTAAGGAAAAAAAAAATCAAAATTTTTGTTTTTTTTAATTAACATTTTTTTTTATTCAAAATCAGACTTGCATTGACAGAAAATGTACATACGATATATAAAATGACGTACACGTACCGTTAATGTGAAATTCAACATTAAAAAGACGAAGGAAAACAGTGACTGCTGGAGCCAGAAACAACGATTTATCTATATTTTTCTGAAATAGAAATGAAAATAATTGAGAAGGCACTTTTTCACATTAAGTGTACCTGTGTGTCATATGTATAGTTTGTACATTTTCTGTCAATGCAAGTCTGATTTTGAATATCTTCTTCTTTCGGCTGCTCCCGTTAGGGGTCGCCACAGCGGATCATCCGTATGATCCGCATAGTGATTTGGCACATGTTTTACGCCGGATGCCCTTCCTGACGCAACCCTGGTCGCCTCTTACGGCACAGGGATATGGTACACCTATTTTAACCAGGGTATACACCGGCCCAGTATACTGGTACTCATTTTGCCGACCTCAGAAGGATGACAGGCTGAGTCAACCCCCTGGTGTATTAATTCAGTGGCCCAACGGGGCTTGAACTCAGGACCTTTTGGATCCCAAGCTGCTGCCCTAACCACTGCGCCAACACCAGGCTTTGATTTTGAATATAAAAAATGCTAATTAAAAAAAAAAAAAATTTTTTTTTTTTCCTTAAAATTGAGATAGCATAAAAACTTTACCTGATTGAGCGGAATTAGATACATTTCTGAATTTAGCATGCAAAAAACATATAAGAACCATTGAGAAAAACTAGACCTCTGAAAAAAATATTTCAAATGCAGCCCAGTGTTATTAGCTGGAAGCCAAATCAGATGTATGAGCAGAAACTTCAAATTTATTTTAAACTTCATGATTATACATACAGCTAATATGCTTTATTTTTGAAGTTATTTACCAGTGAAACAATTTTACAACTTCTAAAAAAAAAAAGAAATTGTCCAGTTTGGCAAAAAACAAAAACCTTTTGACACCCTTAATTACACGATACATTTTTGCTGTGTGTGCATGCGTACATAGGGTGATAGATGACTTCAGAATGACCTTCCTGGAGCCAGCTCAATCACGCTTCCAGCCTGGGGTCTGACGTGGACAATATCCACATGAAACAGTTGAAGATGATCATCACAACCTCAGCTACCAAATACATTCCAAAGGGCAATATCAAAAAGTACAACCCCAACTACACACCAGAAATTGTACACCACATCAAATAATGAGACAACCTAAAACACAACACACCAACAGCGAAAGTGTCAGACATAGTAGAAAAGATTCAAACACTAAACACAGAAATCAACAACAAAATATTAGTGAAGAAAAAAAAAACTGGCACTCCTTTCTCCACACACGAGACCACTCAACCAATACCAAACACTTGTACAAAATCATAAACGGCATCACTAACTTCAACAGTGGTATAACATCCTCACATGCACCACAGACAACATACCATTGGGGAAACAAGAGAACATCCTCTTAGACCACTACGCAAACACAAGTCACATAGGACCCAGAAAAGAGGAAATAAGTATTACAAGTCGCGGTACATTCAAAGTACACCGCCCCCATGCCAAATAAATAAACAATCCTCTAGCGCACGACATCGCCGGGAAGCCCAGCGATGGCACCTTGCAGCACAAGGAGTCAGCATCGGGAGGGAGTGGTGTGCAATAATTTAGTGATTAATTGCAGAATTAAAATAAATGAATAATAATCGTAAAATAATTTCTTAATTGGCGAATAGCATACCAAAACCACCACTGTTTCATCCGAATCTGTAACATTTTGAAAATTAAGAAATTAATCGAAAAATGGATAGTTAATCGATTAATTGATCAATAAATCAAAAATACCCTTTATAGCCAAATCACTGTCCTGTCCAAATATCAGCTTCCCAGCTCAAAATCTGCCTGAGATATTGCCAGGATGAGAAAAAAAATAAATAAGTAATCAATAGATTGAGAGGAGGAGGAAGCCTGGTGTTGGCTCAGTGGTTAGGGTGGTGGCTTGGGATCCGAGGATCCTGAGTTCAAGCCCCGTTGGCTGCTGAATTAAAATACACCAGGAGGTTGACTCAGCCTGTCATCCTTCTGAGGTCGGCAAAATGAGTACCAGTTCCAGTGTGTGCACTGGTAGAGGGGCACTGCATCAGCGGGATAGCTGTGTCCCAACCAATGATGCAACCAGCAGCCACAGGCTGCATTCGATAGAGAGAGAGCCAAATCACTTGGTCACTCTCCTGTCCAAATATCAGCTTCCCTGCTCAAAATCTGCCTGAGATATTGCCAAGATGAGAAATAAAATAAATAAGTAATCAATAAATTGAGAGGAGGAGGAAGCCTGGTATTGGCTCAGTGGTTAGGGTGTTGGCTTGGGATCCGAGGGTCCTGAGTTCAAGCCCCGTCGACCGCTGAATTAATACACCAGGGGGTTGACTCAGCCTGTCATCCTTCCGAGGTCGGCGAAATGAGTACCAGTTCCAATGTGTGTACTGGTAGAGGGGCACTGCATCAGTGACACAGTCGTGCTTCAAGAAATGATAGCTTCCCTGGCAGCTAAGCTGCCATACAACCACCACCAGAGGAGGAGGAGATTGGGACCATACTCTGTGCAGAGCGTTGGTGCTGCAGTAGCAGTCTCCTTGGCTATTGGGCACAATCCTGGATGGGTTTCCACTCCAACACAGGATATCAGCAAGTTGGCACTCAGTTTGCTGACCTCAGAAGGATGACAGGCAGAGTCAACCCCACCTGGTATTAATTCAACAGTAGGAGGGATTTGAACTCGATCCTGGGATCCCAAGCCCACAAACCGAACCATTAAGCAAACACCAACATTCAGGCATATATTAAGCTAACATTAAGGCATATAAATCAAGAATAAATTAATTAATTGATTAATCCAAAAATTAAAAAAATGCCATTTTTACCAAAGCACATCTTCATGTTTTGTCCCCAAATTTCAGCTTCTTCGGTAGGATGGCTGGGAGATCGCCCAGACAAATAAACAAACGGAGTGAAAACCGAGTACTCCCTTCCTTTGGCACCCGGCGATGACGTCATGCATCGCCTGGATATGGCATTGGGATGGAGCGGTGTACAATATGCAAACTCAACTACCAACTCAACACCACAATCATGCCATTCGCTCCCGCACAAACAAAAAAAAACAAAAATCTCACAGGCTACCAGCCCTGACATCTCCAATTTACATTTAAAGCACCTTTGACCACACAGCATATCAGCCCTCACAAATAAGCAACTTCTCCGACCAACATTCAAAAATTCCCGAAATTTGGAAACCACGCAAAATCATTGCTCTCCTTAAACCAAACAAAGAACCCATCAAAGCAGCCTCCTACAGACCTTTCACATTACTTTGCACACCCTCCAAAATTACAGAACACTGAATACCCACACTCATACACCCAACAGACCAAACCACTCCACAACTACTCTCCTCATAAACATCATACAAAACACCTTTGATGGCTTCAATCGTAAAAAACACAAAACTGCCAAAACGTACTTCTCACGACAATCGACATCGACAAAATAAAAGTGTTTGATGCCCTCCCAAAACTCTGACTCACAAACAAAATACTTCACACAACCATGCACAACAGCACCAAATGCTGGCTGGCCAACCACCAATCATGCAGAGAGTCATACGTAATTTTTTTTAACGGCAAGCCATCACGCACACGATACTTTCCTCCTCGAGTCCCTCAAGGCTCAGTCCTCTCTCCCACACTAATTTGTTCATGCACGACATTCCACAACCACCCGAGAACATACAAATATCCTCGTATGCGGATGATATAACCATTACTTCTAATCATAGCAACATCCACACTGACCCAGCACAATTTCAACCCTTCCTCAGCACCTGACAAACCTGGCTCATCATCAACAGACTGAAAGTAGCCCCCTCAAATTCAACAGTCACTCTAAACAAATTCCACCAAGGAACATATCGCTGCACCACACATCACACTGAACGTCCCTATCCAACACGCACACCAAACAAAAATACTCAGCGTCGTTTTTAACACATCCATGTCATTCTCAGATAACATCAGAAACATTTAAAAAAAACAAAATATGCACACCCAGTCTGAACACACTTATCACACTCACAGGCACCGACTTCGGACACTACAAAGAAACAGAATCACTGATATACAAGCAGTACATGAGATCAGTCATTAACTATGCCAGCTCATCTTGGGCATCCAGACTGTCAAACACACATCTCAGCACCCTACAGGCCATACAAAACAAGATGGTATTCATAGAATACTTAACCTGCACAGTCTTGAGAAGGACTTGGTGCAAGCCAACTCTTCTGCATTTTCAGGTTTCTTTTTTCTTTGATGCAATATGGCTGCCAGACTAGTGACCAATGTCACTTTTATCAAACTCTATTTCCAATGGATAGTTAATGAATTTGTTAACGTTTTGCATTGATCGGTTAAGCGGTTTAAAGGTCCCCTGACATGCAAAACTTTCTGGTTATTTATATATTAACTTAACCATCCTAGTGAAGAAATCACCCATGTTTTGTTTTTTTTATTCAAAAATGGGATAATTAGACCAATATTTCGATCATTTATTGTACTTTTCACAACTTGCTATGCCCCGCCCCTAAAAAAAGTTGACCTCAGCGAATCGCAGCGTTGACGTCACATACAGAAACTCGCACAGAGTGGATTGACTCGAGATCTCAAGAGTCGAGACCAGCGTTTCTCAACCTTTTTACCCTTGTGGAACCCTTGAAATAGTTTTCATGTCTCAGAGAACCCCTGCATAAAAATTATAATATACCATTATTAATATCTAGCTCTTTTATATTTTTATCGTAGTTCACGTGGTAAATATATTTTTTTTGGATACCTGGTTTGAGGAAAAAATGGCCCCCTTTTTGTCAAATTTATTGGCAATGAAAAAAAACAAAACATACCGCTCGGTTATGAGACCTCACACCGAGGTTTTCATTCACAAAAAAAAAATTTTTAATAAAAAAAAAAAACACACCTCATGTAACTTGATAAACAAAACTTAAACAAATAAAGCTGAAGCAATAAAGGTAAACAGAAGAACTAACCTTGAGAGAGAGAGAGACTTCGCGCTAGGAAGCACAGAGAAGATAGATGGACACCGTGCATGCGTCTCGTACTTGAGTCAGTCACTCAATGATGCACGAATCCACCGCGTACAGAACGTCCACTAACCAGTGAGGCCGGTTTCACACTGGCGCCATATAGACATCGTTAAATACATTCCCTATGGTTGTTATCATTTGTAAATAATACAAGTCTGAAGACGACGATGGTTCACGAGCGGTATTTGACGATGTAGATTGTTTCAGAACTCAAGGATGAGACAATGTGATAATTTTTGACCAAGTTATAAAAATGATCAACATGATGTGGTACGGGTGACAGGTTATTAGCTGCAAAATGTCGAAAACCCGGTTTCGTTCAACATCTTTCAAAATTTGACCTTTGCATAACCTTTAAAGGTCCCAAAACAATGTTGTGGACATTAAAATAAGGAAACAGGATACGTGCTATAGCTTATTGGAGTTAGTTCGTCAAAGAAGGTCGAAAACCCGGTTCGATTCCCACAACTTTGAAAATTTGACCTTTGTGAACTTTAAAGGTCAAAGGACAAGGATTATGACCTTTGGTGCAAAACTTCCTCTGGAACATTCCAGGAACAATATGACATCATATAGGCTCTATGGCATTTCGCACTCCTCGGATTATCCATAGTTTGATGAAATCAGCGTAAAAACAAACTTGAAGGGGGTGCCACGGGCAAGGTGTTCGAGATAAAGCAAAATGGTTTCAAGAATTTAGGTGGGGAATGACCTCAAGATTATGCATAAAAAATATTGTCATCCGAGCTCTCAAAGTTTGGGCGGTCGTATGATTTTTATGTCAAAATTCGCAATTTTCTAAGTTCGTGACCTTGTGACCTTGACCTTGACACGAAAATGAAAAATCGAGCTCCTTGGGGCTATACAGGTGCCATTGGGCTAACCAAATACTGAAACCCCTGCCAAATATGACAAATCCCCAAGGAGAAGATGTAAATTGAAATCGGCTACCCCCTAAAAACAAAATTCGCAATTTTCTAAGTTCGTGACATTGTGGCCTTGACCTTGGGACGAAAATGAAAAATCGAGCTCCGTGGGGCTATGCAGGTGCCATTGGGCTAACCAAATACCAAAACCCCTGTCAGATTCAACAAACCCCGAAGGAGAAGATGCAAATTGAAATCGGCTACCCCCTAAACACACGTTTTTGGGCGTGGCTCCGCCCATAATGGGCGCACCACGCCCATTCTCAGGAAAACACAACTAGATCATGATATAAACCTCCCACCAAAATTTTATCAGGATCGGATCAAAACCCACGGAGCTATGCTCGGGACAGACAGACAGACAGACATACAACAATAATGAATATAGTGGTCACTTATTTTTTTCGTGAAAATATTTTTTCGTGAACCAAGAAGAGGTTGAAGCCTCTATTATTAATAACCAAGGAGTTTCCAACAATATGCCGTACATGTTTAGTAAAATTACGAATATTAAATCAAACAAAAACGACTCAAAAATACATTAGCCTATTTATTACTAATTCTTGCGGAACCCTAGGGTTCCTGGTCTAAACTAGTCCGATAAACACTGGTCTAGACTAGTCCGATAAATCCATTGTCCGTCCGACAAGTCCGATAAATCCGTCGTCCGTCCGACAAGGCCGATAAATCCGTCGTCCGTCCGACAAGGCCGATAAATCCGTCGTCCGTCCGACTCGGCCGATAAATCTGACGTGCTGCAGCTTTTATTTATTTTTCTCTTTTTTTCATTGTTTTCTACTGGTGCTCCATGACGACAGTAGGAATAAAATAAATAAAAATGCAACAGAACGTCAGATTTATCGGACTACTCGAGACAATTGTGTCACAAGGTGTTCTGCACACAAGTTTTCATCGTATCCGGACAGCGAGATTGCTTCGTTTTCTGCACGGAGAGATATTGCCGATGACATGCGCTGGCCTTGTTTGTGATTAATTCGCCGCGGAGCAACATGTCCGCTGCGCTGTTCATGTCACCTCACTAAAATATTTCTGATATCGAGCAGTATGCAAGTCGAATTTACATTATTGAATTACGATTAGGATTTAGTCCAACCAGTTGTTATTTCCGAGTCTTCCTTCGATGTCCTCCCGATCATCATGAACTCCGGGAATTTCATCGCCATTTTTCTCTGCTTGTCCTGCTTTGGGCTCAAACTGGTAAGGCTGAACTTCATTTCCAGCTGCCTGAACTTCACCTCCCGCGACTATGTTATCCGACAATTCTCCATGTGATTCAGACCAAAATCCTTCATTTCTCTCACACTCACTGTCGTTACCAGACAGGTGAAAGTCCATGTCATCCCTTATAATTATTCAAAAACAAATGTTCGATTTTTTTTAAAGCAGAAATGAACAAAGCGATTGAGTCGACCAATCAAATGTGGAAACACACAGAAAGCCAATAGAATCACGAAGACCACCAACCCGAGTAATTTACGTGCAGCCTTTGACATCCTGTATATGACGTCATGTGGGTTACGCCCCTTTCAGGAGAATTTTTAGGGGCGTTCCCGAAGAGGTTTGTTTTTTTAATTTTACATTTTACAGAATGAGTATTGTGAAAAAAAACTGTCAGATCTGAAATCACGATGAAAAACTCCTCGAGGACATATATAAATGAAATTTCAGTACTTTTGCACATCAGGGGATCTTGAAGATAACATAAGATTTTCAAAGATTTTTGCTTACATCCAATATGACTGCCAGACCTGTGACATATGATGTAATTTTTTTGGCTTGTGTTGACCTTTATTAACATACGAGCAAATACAACCCGTCACTTCGCTGATGGATTTAATAAAAAGACAGAGACATGGCTGTTTGCCAACCCCCAATCCCACCACCCGTTCACCCCAACCTTCTCTCACAGCCCCCTCATCCTGGCCACACATCCCATGCTGCTGGAAATGTTTCTTCCCCACAATGTCCCTCCCTGGCTCCCTCTGGTTATTCTTTTTCCCACTTTGACAGGCCCCTACATTTTGGGTGTGAAAGAAAAGGAAAGACAAATTTACCTGTACAAAGAATGCTTTAACCCCTCCCGCATCCCCTCCCCATTTGTCCTGATGTACCTTCCTGCAAGAGAAGTCTCACACACGATGGCAGGCTTTGACAGGCATCTCTGTTTTGGCGAGAGGAGTGGGAGAGAAGTAATGGAGGGCAAATTTATCACTGGGAAGAGTGCTTTAACCTCAGCATTGCCCAGGTTAAAAAAAATTAATTACTTATCGAATCAAGCGTTGTACTTGTTAATTTATGACGTCATAATCAAGGCACCAATGACAGTAACATCTCTTATTCCCCATGGGGAATACATTACAATGAGCCATGTTTCACTTTTTTTCCATGGAGTGGTTTCAGACATTATGGAGGTGCAGAGTTTTTTTTCGGTTTTTCCAAGATGGCGCCTGTGCCACGTGACCTGTGACATAATTATCATTATAAATTCCTACAGGAGGTACACCTATTTGGAAAATTTATTGTCAACCAGACTAACGGTTGATGAGAAAATGAATTTTTTAAATGCAGGCACGTACGTACGGCACACGTTCGTGCCCGATCACTTAACCACGCTCTTCTCTTGGCGAGCGCAGGGTAACGAACCCTTCGCATTAACATAAGTTACTCATCAACAACACACACAGGTAACAAGTTTGAATTGCGAACATACCCCGTGGGAGTTCATTCGTACAACTCTCAGGTGAGCGATAGCATGGACGACGGATAGTTTTGAAATTTGGTAAGATTTTCATCGCATCAGAAAAAAGAAACCAGAACACCTCACAAGAGTGAGGCTAGTTTCATATCACTTGCGACTTAATTTTGCGCTGGGCGATGCCCAACGCATTTAATTTTTACAATAACAATTTTAAGAAAATGGGCTGAAAGGGCCGCAATCATACTTTGGGCTCAGTTAATGCCTGTGCATCTGTGTCTAGTATATGCCTGTCAATTGTCATCGAATTCTGGTCACGAATCATGGAGAAATAGACGTTCAAATGAACTGTACACAAGAAAAGAGAGAACGTGGGGTGGAAGACCCCACGGGGTAAAAATGCTAAAAATCAAAGACTACTTGGATATGAGAGGTGCACAGTTCCTTGCAACAGCAAGTGCCACCCTTAATCATCTGTGCCACTCCATGTCCAACCACCCACAGACCCCTGTACACATTAGAATGACACCACAAAGACACTACAATGCCATCCTTCAAAACATCCCTCCACCAAACAACTACAAAAAAACACATCCATACCCACATCACCATAAACACAATCAATAACCTTGGTCCAAACAGTATCTTGGGCACAAAACACCCAGCGATCAATGACACAGAGAGACTACCCACGAGATATGATGATGTTCACCTTTCACACCTCCACTGTGAACACCACCCACAGTTTTTACAGGACAAACAGACTCTACAACCTCTGCCAGGCCCAACACCTGCAACTCCTGCCAGGCCATCACCTGCAACCCCTGCCAGACCAACACCTGCAACTCCTGCCAGACCAACACCTGCAACTCCTGCCAGACCAACACCTGCAACCCCTGCCAGACCAACACCTGCAACTCCTGCCAGACCAACACCTGCAACCCCTGCCAGGCCAACCCCTGCCAGACCATCACCTGCAACCTCTGCCAGACGAACACTTGCCAGAACAACACCTGCAACATGTGCGAGTTGATTGACTTTCTCGCGGAAGACTGGTGCCGCAACCCTCCAGCAAATTAGACTGCCCCCACACAATATAACACATCATGGAAGATTGTGCAGTCCAGGCTCCACTAAGATAAGAACACAACATAATAGATGTGAGAGATGTCTGGGTCACTCCTGGGAAAATGATTGGCTATCTCCGTGCTACGGGCCTGTTTGAGCAGAACTGACCGATGCTACCCACCAAATACGTCATCTTTTGATGAATACCCAGTGACAAACCACCAGGCTTGTAATCTGATTTTATCTTGCCAAAACGAAGTTTTGCAAGATATGTTAGTCAGCTTGTATGTTTTTTTTTTTTGTTTGTTTTTTTGTTTGTCTGTAATCCCGTATAAAAAATTCTGCAGAGCACAGTTATTGGAAATTTTTGTAACTTCGCATATCAGAGGCATATAGAGGTCCCTTTCAGCGCACAAAATTTTGAAGGTCAAGGTCACTTTGGCACAAATCAGGGGAGTCGACGAAACCCTTATTTTTTGAGTAATTTTGATCGGATCGTCTTCAAACTTCATGGGAATATAGTTCATGGTCTGACGCTCAGCTGATTAATTTTTGGTGGCGATTGGCCTTGACCTTCATATGTTTTTTTTTTTGGTCTGTAATCACATATAAATCACTCTGCAGAGCACAGTTATCATTGGAAATTTTTGTAACTTCGCATATCAGAGGCCTATAGAGGTCCCTTTTAGCGCACAAAATTTTGAAGGTCAAGGTCAAAGGTCAAGGTCACTTTGTCGCAAATCAGGGGAGTCGACGAAACCCTTATTTTTTGAGTAATTTTGATCGGATCGTCTTCAAACTTCATGGGAATATAGTTCATGGTCTGGCGCTCAGCTTATTAATTTTTGGTGGCGATTGGCCTTGACCTTCATGGTTAGCGCCTCAGGTCAAACATATTTGACCCCGAGGTCAAATTTTCAAGTTTCAGGAACCATATCGTGTAGTACCTCAAATTGAACACCTCGCTGAGTGCTTTCTAGATATGTCAAGCTTGAGACATTATGACGTCATTTGGTGACGTTATGAGGCAAACACATATTTTTCATGGTTACTCTGTAGAACGATTCTCATCGGAATCTCTCGTAGGCAGATATTCCTCAAGGAGTCGCTCCTGGTGGATAGCAGCTCTGTTCACCTCAGTGTGACCTTAAAGAAGTCACACGTGGTCACCTTTTGGCAAGGTTTATTTATTTGTTACCCTCACCAGAGGAGAGGGTATTTCATTTAGGTCCGTTTGTCTTTATTACTTGCGAAATTGAAGATTCACAATCATTTTGGTTGGTCTGGTCTGTTATTCTGTTTGTTTGTTTGTTTGTTTGTTTGTCAATCACCTTCAGGTCACATTTGTACTTCAATCTTCCTGAAACCTCACCACCTGGTAGAGGAAGTGACAAGCTGGAAGCTTATTGTTTTTGAGGTGAAAAGGTCAAGGTGACATAAATCGTCAATTTTCAACTGATTAACTTGGTATCTATATACAGGTAGTGGAGGTAAAAAAAAAATGGAAACACCTGGGGAAATGATGGACACCAAGCAATGGCTTCCACACAGGTTTGGCCCATCTGTTAATGAAGCAACGAACATCCCAGCATGCTTGGGGTCATGTATACAAATGCTTCACGGGTCTGGTTGCCTATAATTATGATGAGCATGGCTGCAAGAGGAGACCCCAATGCCTGCATCCACAGAGCACGTGTGGTCACCCAATGGTTTGATGAGCATGACACTGATGTTATCCATATGTCATGATCTTCTCAATCAGCAGATCTGAACCCAATCGAGAATTTATGGGATATTCTGGAGCGACGCCTGAGACAGCGTTATCCACCTCCATCAAACAGGTGTGAGTTTTTTGACTATCTCATGGAAGAATGGTGCCGTATCCCTCTGGCCTGCAGAATTTCTATGCCACGGTAGATACAGGCCGTACTGGCAGCACGTGGTGGCCGAACGCCCTATTGAGTGACTTTGCATTGGTGTTTCCAATTTTTTGTGTCCACTACCTGTATACCTTTATATATAAAAACGAAAAGCACGGTCCGTCTGTGAAGTTGTCCATGCAGCCGTGAAGTGGTCCATCCGTCAGTCAGTCAGTCCGTGAAGCCATGTGACTATGTGTCTATTAATTACATACTGTTTGAACGTCAGTTGCACCCTGACTTCACACATGTACGTCTATTAATTACATCCAATATGAATGTACCTTTCTACGCTTTAGACTGCTGAGACCCATTCGACTATTGACCCCTTAAGACCCTTAAGCCCTAAAGGACTCGAAAGACCCCAAAAACCCCGATGACCCAAAAGTCCCAGAGCACACAAAATTCCCCGAGGACCCAAAAGATCCCAAAGACCCAAAATACCCTGAGGACCCAAAAGACCTCAAAGACGCTTTAGACTCCCGAGACCTTCACACCATTTAGACCCCTTACACTCCAGACAGATGAGACAGCTTAGAGTAGACCCTTGACCATTTAGACCACTTGGACCTTCATATAACACATAAATAAATTACAAATAAATACGATATCACCAATATTACAAATAAATTTGTACAAAAGAAATAGTCAGGTTCCTTTTGTAATTTCGTTGGAATTTTTTGGAGAGTAGCAAACCTATAGATTTTTGAGAAGTTAAAAATCTATTTAAATAAAAAAATGATGTTTCATATTTTTTCAACTTTTGGAAAGGTCGTTTTGGGGTGAAAAACGCTTATCGGTACAGCTCTAGCTATCCACCATGACACAAGGAATAAAAAGATGGTAGACCTTCTCAATGCACAGGGGTACTGCGTTCCATACAGCCGTATCTTGCTTCTTGAGACATCGATTGCAAATGCTGTGGTTAAAAATACCGCACTATTCCAAGGACTGTATGTTCCACCAATTCTCAAGCGAGGATGACTTCCGGTCTTTGGCTTCGACGATACTGACTTTGCTGAGGATACTCCTAATGGCAAAGACACAACTCATGGAACCATTATAGTAGTGTTTCAGAAGGCAGATGGTGCTGGAGAGACGATAGCGCCCCCTCTACAGATCACAGAAGCAATGAACTTGACTGTTACTCGTATGTGGCACTCTCTGAAATGGCAATAGAAGAATTCTTCAAGGACAATCCGCATCTCAAGGAAGTCTGCGTTGTTGCAATGGATACAGTTCAAACTGCTTGTGGAGAACATGACAAAACACTGAAAGCTGAATCAGTGCAGCAAGCCAGCAAACTGTCTGCTCCAAGTCATCATCAATGAAAACTTGTTTGAGAGACTTCAGGAATGGGAGGCCAGCCGCTCAAAGAATGCCATGTTCAAGGCAATTCTGCACTTTGTTGCAGCATCTCGGAATGCAGACTTAAACCTTCATCTTCAATCTGGTGAAGAACTCAGCAAGATATTTTTTGCCATGGACAGAATCAAGTACAAGCGGCTCTGGCCAAGGTACATATCTGACATGTATGTGCTTAAGACCAGCCATCCAGAGACCTGGAGGGAGCTCGAAGCAGGCAATATTTCGGTCACCAAGAATACTATCCCATTTGTATCGATCGGAGCAGACCACGCTGTTGAACATCTGAACAGGTTGCTGAAGGTTCACTCTGGTCTGATTGGCATATCAAATAATGCAAATGCCAGACAGCGATTCTTCTTGGCTGCACCTGAACTGTCACGCCTGTCTTGCGAGTTTAAGGGACAGTTTGGTCTGAAGGAAAGTGAGATCACCGAGCACCATGGCCTGTCTCCAAGTGTCGTCAAGCGTGAACACAATGCAATTGACCGAATCAAGGCTGCCATACTTAGTCATGAAAATCCATTTGAAGTTGAGGGTAACCAGCTCTTCAATGTGGTCACCCACACTTATGTGCCAGAATAATTTGTACCACAGATACTGAACATTGATGAAACGGGACAGAATCTCTATGCCGATTTTGTTGCTAAACGGATCAATGGTGATGTCAGCCGATGGGCGCCAGAGTGAAGAAGGAGAAGAACAGAATGTACATGTCTGGCAATAAAATACGAGCAATCAAGATCAGGGACAAGACAGTAGATCTAAAAGAAACCAAGGATTTGTATGGTAGACTGATGGTACTCTCGAGATCCAGCAGGGACGTTGACCAGAAGGATGCAATTGGCAACTTTGAATTCACTGTGACACCGAGGGCCCTGTTTGCACCGAACGGAAGCTTACTGTCATGCACCGACAAGTCGAAGCTAATCCACAACTTGGAGAAGTTTGCCAACAAGGAACCGTCTTTACCAGAAGATGAGCTTCATGCCACACACATGGAACCAGCACCCGCTGATGCTGTAATTGATGGCAGTACTAGCACGAAGGTGGCAGTCGTGGATGGAATGGTAGTTGTCCAGAAAATGACCAAGAAACCAGCAATGGTTGTGACAGTGAAGGACCTCAGTGAATTTTAACAGCTGATAGAAATCCACAGTGCAAAAAGATATGTGACTTTTGGTGATGTTCAAGATCAGAATCTGGATTCTGCATCACTTTATATTATCGCCCATTATAAACCAATGGGGAATTTTGTGAATTGCACATGGCTATTTCTCAAACAGTTTTGCAATTATTATATTGAAATGTATACTGTCTATTTATGCATGTAATATTAACATGTGTACAAAGTTTGATCGAAATTGACCCAAGGTCAAGGTCAGGGTCACCCAAAACATGAAAAACACACATATAAAATACATATTTTTGTTTTACAACATATTTCAAACCTGATAACGGGATTGTAAAGCTGGTTGAAAAGCAATATTCCGAGGTATTTTCAAATATTTTCTACAATCAGAATGAAGGCAACAAGCACCGATGATAAGTTGTTGAATGTCACATGGTGGCTTTAAATGAGTTGTGAAAATGTTCAATCTGCTGCCGTTACCATGACAACGCGCGCCTGATAATTGTTATTTGTGACGTCGCGTCATCTATCTATAATTCCAGCAATGTGTGTGTGTGCGCTAAGCCTGGTGTTGGCTTAGTGGTTAGGGTGGCGGCTTGGGATCCCAGTGTCCTGAGTTCAAGCCCCGTTGGCTGCTGAATTAACACCAGGGGGTTGACTCAGCCTGTCATCCTTCCGAGGTCGGCGAAATGAGTGCCAGTGTACTGGTCCCGGTGTATGCCCCGGTTAGAATAGGTGTACCATATCCCTGTGTGTCGTAAGAGGCGACAAGGGTTGGCGTCAGGAAGGGCATCCGGCCATAAAAAAAACATTGCCTCACAAAAAAAAAAGCCAAACCCCTGCACAGCAGGGAAAAATGGCTGTAAAAACGGTCATTTTTTGTGTGTGTGTGTGTGTGTGTGTGTGTGTGTGTGTGTGTGTGTGTGTGTGTGTGTGTGTGTGTGTGTGTGTGTGCGTGCGTGCGTGCGTGCGTGCGTGACCGTGTCTGTGACCGTGTCTGTGACCGTGTCTGTGACCGTGTCTGTGACCGTGTCTGTGACCGTGTCTGTGACCGCTGTTTCTTGACAACTGCTGGTCCGATCTAATTGAAACTTGCCAGGTATATTGCTGGGGACCTGAGGA
>NC_140967.1:27686127-27723627 GCF_056783735.1 Eptatretus burgeri | reverse complement strand
TCCATGTTCTGATTGAAGTTCAAAATATAAAATAAACGAGAACGGTACTCGGAAGAGCGCATACCTCCACTACGTAATACCTGATCCATGAGAACATAGAGCACAATACATTTTTTAAATATCATGCTATATAATCATTTTTGGCCCAATCTCTCAATGGTGAAGAATTACTGTAAAAATTAAATAATTCTCGTATCTACATCCGGATTCGGATCTTCATCAAAATCGAACAAATTTGTCCTTGCCACACACACAACATGTCCACCAAGTTTCATCCGAATCCGTCCACAACTTTGTAAGATATCGTGCGATATATCGTTTTTGGCCCGATCTCTCAATGGTGAAGAATCTCTTTAAGAATTCGAGTAGTCAGATCTGGATCCAGATCTTCACCATAATGTAATCAGTTTGTCCATGTCACACACCGAACATGTCCACAAAATTTCATCTGGATCCGTCCACAACTTTTTGAGACATCCTCGACACAAACAGACAAAGGGGTGAAAACAGAACCTTCACATTCGGTGGCGGGGATAATGATTTAAAATAAACATCATAAAAAAAGGATTTCAGGATGTTTCTCCAAAAAGTATGCAAACAAGGTAGGGATATATTGTTACGAATCTGGCAGCCATTTGCACACAAACAGACAGCAGTCCCGAAGCTTAGTTATTTTGTAAAGTATATGTGTATAGTTAGAATCCATCCCCTGTGTCTAACGGGAATTTCATGTGTGCGCTGCGAGTTATTTTGTTGTTAGTTTTTTTTTTTATATTCCCCAACAACAACATCCTGCTTCGTTCCGCCACCCAACCAAACCTTCATGCACCAACTCCATTATCCACGTGTTTTTGGCTGAAGGCGTGGGCGGAGCCTCCATCGCCTCAGGTCGAGGCTCCGCTCTGAAGAAGGGCAGGGAGTGTTTCCTCCAGCCAATGGACGAAGAGCGAGCAAAGCCGAGGCGCTCCAGCCAATGGGAAACCAGAAGGCCAGCAACAACTACAGAGCCTCTTCGGGGGGCGGGCCACCGACATGCCACCCGTCCAATGGTCAGCAGAGTTACTTCAGGATGGATCCCTCCCACCTCGTAGGAGGGGTTGAATAATTGTCGGTGTGATCAGTCTGGGTCGTCTCGTCTGGTCTGCTGGCCATCTTCCTTCTTGGTGCTGGCTGGCGTCTGCCGCTTCGTCTTGGTTCCTTGGCACTTGGTGTGAGGTTGTCCATGTGGGTTTGAGTCCCACCGTGGTGGTTGGAGCGTCCGATCTTCCCAAGCCATTCCACAAGAATCCCGAACTCAACAAGGGCAGGTCGGCAAGCCGTGCGAATGCGGCCAGGTACCGACCAAACTCTGACCTCCAGCCTGTCTATTCCCTTGACTGCGAGGGTCGAAATTAAGACAATCCGAGTCCATTTTCCTTGGTGTGTGTGTGTGTCTGTGGTGGCGCCGTCCTACAAGTAGAAATTGTATAAGTGTTGATTGCTCATTGTACATTTTCCTGCATATTCGTGATTAAGTCTGCCTCTGTGTCTCCCTCCAAGCCTGGTGTTGGCTTAGTGGTTAGGGTGGCGGCTTGGGATCCAAGGGTCCTGAGTTCAAGCCCCGTTGGCTGCTGAATTAACACCAGGGGGTTGACTCAGCCTGTCATCCTTCCGAGGTCAGCGAAATGAGTACCAGTGTACTGGTCCCGGTGTATGCCCCGGTTAGAATAGGTGTACCATATCCCTGTGTCGTAAGAGGCGACCAGGGATGGCGTCAGGAAGGGCATCCGGCCATAAAACATTGCCTCAAGAAAAAGCCAAACCCCTGCACAGCAGGGAAAAATGGCTGTAAAAACGGTCATTTTGTGTCTCCCTCCCTATTATAAATAAACCCGTTAAATGTACCAGCTTGTTGCCTGTCGTTTCCATCATTGACCCAGCACGGTGCCGGCTTGAGAAATAGTGAGGCCGTTTGTGCCGTAAATTGTCATTTGGACCGGCGTGGCTTTGGTAAGTTCCGCCCGGTTACACCGGACCCGAGTCGGTAACAGCGACTCGGTTCGGACAAAGCCGGCCGAAGGGTGTGGCTTCCCCAGTAGTTAGATAAGATGGCGTGAGTACTTAGGTAAATTGGAATAGACAAGTGGACCCGACCTCACGCCGTCAAAATATTGGAGACCACGGTCCTTTAAGCGACCCGTCGACTCCGGAGTTATCCGGGGTGACGACCTTCCAATTCCGGCGTTCGGTGGGAGACGGCGCAACTGCTCCATCTAGCGGTCATCCTCGCCACTGAACCGGGCACCACAACAATATATATATATATATATATATATATATATATATATATATATATATATATATATATATATAAATAATATCTTCTTCTTCTTCTTCTTTCGGCTGCTCCCTTTTTAGGGGTCGCCACAGCGGATCATCCATATGATCCGCATAGTGATTTGGCACATGTTTTACGCCGGATGCCCTTCCTGACGCAACCCTGGTCGCCTCTTACGACACAGGGATATGGTACACCTATTTTAACCGGGGTATACACCGGCCCAGTACACTGGTACTCATTTCGCCGACCTCGGAAGGATGACAGGCTGAGTCAACCCCCTGGTGTATGAATTCAGTGGCCCAACGGGGCTTGAACTCAGGACCTTTTGGATCCCAAGCCGCTGCCCAGACCACTGCGCCAACACACCAGGCTATTATATAAATAATATATATATAAAATATGTAAATATATATATATATATATATATATATATAAAATGTTTATATATATAAATAATATATATAAAATATGTAAATATATATAATATGTATATAGATGCCAAAGACCTTTAAGGCCTCTTCAAATCTTCACACCTTTATAACCTAATAATACTATTTAGACCCCTTTGTCCTTTTGACATTTTTCAACATTTTAAGACCCTCAGACTAATTTTGACATTTCCCACCATTTAGACATTAAATTACACCATTTCGACCCCTTTGGACCATTTCGATAATATGTAAATACAGATATATATATATATATATATATATATATATATATATATATATATATATATATATATATATATATATATATATATATATATATATATGAGGCGCCACGAGGAGGAGTGATGTAAAGGACACATCGGCCATTTTGGAGTTAATGCCATATAGAACTATTTTAACCCTTACCCTATCATCCGAGCCGATCATCATCATATCATTAAAAAATGTCGCTTGCATCACTCCTCGTGGGGCCTCATATAATATGTGTGTATACATACATATATTGTTGTGGTTGACGAAATTCACAAACCACCATTCAGGTCCCTTAGGTGAGATATCTCTGTAAGTATATGTGTAGTTAGGCCCAAACCCGTTGTCTAGAGGGAATAAATGTCATTCACTCGGGCTGCGACTCTTCAGGATAGCCGTTTTTCTTTTACTATCTTTATTTTGGACCAGCCGCCATTATTACCACCACCAACCACGTCTCAACAGCCATCACACAATAACCACCAACCACAACGCCGCTTCACAACAACAACCACCAACAACAACGCCGCTTCACAACAACAACCACCAAACACAACGCCGCTTCACAACAACAACCACCAACCACAACGCCGCTTCACAACAACAACCACCAACCACAACGCCGCTTCACCACAACCGCCACGACCTTTACCGTCACAACTCGCCACCATCGCATCCACACCATCTCGCGCCACTCGTGGGCACCGATACTGGACTCGTGTAGGGCGCGCACCGAGCAGCGTGTTCAGAAACATCACAGACTTTCCGAGAAAAACGGATCAAAAACGACTCACGCCCACTTCTGTTCCGTCCTATCGGCGAGCTGGGGCGATTTGGCCCCGCCTCCAGGGCGTTGGAGTGAGGTCGCTATATGCAAATTCATGGATCAAAAAGCATTCACGCCCACTTTTCCTCGGTCCAATGGGGAGCCAGTTAGAGAGGTGAAGGGTCGGAGGCAGAGGGTCAAAGGTTAAGGAGCGAAGCCACGGGGCTTATATAAACGGCTGCGTTCGTCAGTCAAGGCAGTTGAGTTGGCAGTTGTGCGGAGTTCAAGAGAGTCGTCGGTGGAGCTGGAAAGAAGTGGGAGAAGTCAAGAGTGAAGAGTTGGGACGAGCCAAGAGAGGAGACGGAGAGGGCGAGTAGACGGAGCTGTGGAGAGGTGGCGGCGGCGAAGGCGGACGAGGGGGTGCTCGCGTCGGTGCTGGGAGCTGCAGAGGGAGAGGCCAGCAACGCCACCGAGGTCGAGGAGGAGACGCTCGCCGCGGGACCCGAGACAGGGTGATATCCTCCTTCCCCCGAGCATCAGCAACCCCCTCCTGTTTCCCCCCGCGCTGAGATAGTGCGACAAAGGGGGCCCCTTTCCCACCCCCTACCAGACACTGTCCGCGAGGCCCGCGGAGTTGAGGCGCCACCGCCGCTCTGCGTCTCATCATCAGACGGTAGGCCCGACACGGTCTCGGCCCCAGGCCCGCCTCATCCTGGAGGGTGGTTCTCTTTTCTTTTGCTTTGGGTATACGTGTTGTCGGCGCCGTCTGTGAAGTAAAATTGTATAAGTGTTGCCGTGTGCTCGGTAGTCGGATAGCTCTGCATTGTGTTTCTCTTTTATATTTGCTTTTTGTGTAATATTGTGTTTCCCTTTTACATGTGCTTTTGGTGGAATTGTATATGTGTGCTTTCCGTTCATCGCGAAATAAATGTGAGTTATGTTGAACTGTTTTCCCACTTCGCTTCGTCTTTTCTTTCATTGAATCTCCATCTTGCTTCACGTAAAGGGTTGGTCGTGGGCTAAAACGCCCGATAACACTGAACAACAAAAAATTTTTACTGGAGATGTGTAAAGTGATTTAGACTAATTTGGGTACGCTGATTTCAAAAATCATAACCGTTTTGCTGTATCACGTCAGGATTTTCAGTAACAGAAATATTCCCATTGCCTAGAAGTCAGGATTTCAATGAAATTTACAAAAATTCATTTATTCATTTATTTCATCATGAATGCTTCAAAATTATAGAAATTACAGAAAAACTCCACTAGAATGTAATTAAAAATGCTTTAGGCATTTGGCTTTGCGTTTGTGCTGCTCTGTGTCAGTTTCACGATGCAGGAACCAGCAGAAATCGCCCATCATGTTCGGGTTGTGCCGCCCTTGGTAACGCGTCTCCATGAGTGAAATCTCTTGGTGGAATCGCTCGCCGTGCTCGTCCGAGACTGCTCCCAAGTTGTCAGGGAAGAAGTTCAGGTGCTGGTGTAGGAAATGGATTTTCAGGGACATCCTGGAGCCAAGTTTCCTGAAGGACTCCAGCAGCTGCTGCACTATTTCTTCATAGTTGTCCGCGCGCTCGTTCCCCAAAAAGTTGTCCGTCACAGCTTTGAAGCTCCTCCACGCTGCCAGCTCTTTGGGGTTTAGAGTTGTCGGAAAAGTTTCGTCCTTCATAATCTGTCGGATTTGCGGTCCAACAAAGACACCAGCCTTGATCTTGGCCTCCGACAAGGTGTTGCCAAACTTTTCCTTGAGGTATTTGCGATATAAAATATTTGGTAGATATAAAAACCCACGCCCATTCAGATCCATTGCCTGTACAAAACTTTTCATCAAGCCGAGCTTTATGTGGAGTGGTGGAAGGAAAACCTTGGCTGGGTCGACAAGGGCGACATGCTTCACGTTGTGTCGACCAGGTACATGCTCTCTTCGCTCTTCCCAATCTTTCTTCGTCCAGTGATTCATGTCGTCTCTGCTATCCCAGAGACAAAGGAAGCACATGTATTTCGTGTAGCCTGACTGCAGCCCTAACAACAGCGCCACCACTTTCAAGTCTCCGCAGATGTGCCAGTTGAAGTCATTGTACTTGATGGAATCAAGCAGCTGCCGCATAGTCTCATAGGTCTCTGTCATGCTGAACGCGTGAGCCAGTGGGACTGATGGTTTCTCGTTGCCATTGTGGAGCAAAACAGCCTTCAAGCTGTTCTTCCCCGAGTCGATGAAGAGGCGCCAGTCTGCAGGATCGTGATCACACCCAAGTTCTTTCAACAGACCGTTGATGTCACTGCAGAATGTCATCGTGTCTTCCATCTCAAAGAACTCAGCCATGTCTCTGTGACGTGCTCTGAACAAGGATATCTTGGTGTTAGGTTCAAGTAGATTCCACTGCTGCAGCCTTGATCCAAGCAGCTCTGCCTTCGCCTTTGACAGCGAGAGATCTCTTACAAGATCATTTAAGTCTCCCTGGTTCAGAAGGTGTGATTCTTGAGTGTCGGGTTCAAAAGGTTCATCATCACCATCCTCTTCACCACTGCTTACAGCTATGTTCTGATCAGCTGGAGGTGTTGGAACGGGGTTCTCGTCATCATGAGGCACAGGTTTACGAGCAGAGACGCAGTCAGCGTACTTGATGTGACCTTTATTCTTCTTGTTGAAGCCAGCGATGCTTGTGCAGCAGAAATAACAATCATCATGATGATTCTGCGGCTCACGCCATATCATGGGCACCGCAAATGGCATGCTCGCGCGCTTGCCCACCAACCACTGAGTCAAGGTTGTGTGACAGCTTGGGCAGCAGATGTGTGGTGCCCAGCTCTGTTCTTGGTCCTCCACCTTACACCCGAAGTAGTGAAAGTAGGCGGCCTTCATTTTCACTGCTGTAGATATACTTCGCTGTTGATCTTTTTTGGTATACCGACCACAGACATAACAGAAGTTGTCAGGATGATTGGTACAGGAACGCCTACTCATCTTTATCTGAAAGAAAGAAATATAACACAAGTTAACAACAATTGTACGAAATAGACATGTTAAAGACATATGTAAATTTCATTGAAATCCTGACTTCTAGGCAATGGGAATATTTCTGTTCCTGAAAATCCTGACGTGATACAGCAAAACGGTTATGATTTTTGAAATCAGCGTACCCAAATTAGTCTTAATCACTTTACACATCTCCAGTAAAAAAAAATTTTTGAAATTTGTTGTTCAGTGTAATTAATCGAACCGTCGAGGCCGACGAATAACACCGCTCGGTTATCCCGATAGTACGGAACGGGTCGCTTAAAGTGGCCCGTGTCCGAAGTCGACCTGCGGCGAGGTGCGATCGCCCGGTCTACCCTCCGTGTGGGTACTTAGGTAGGTCGAATTTGGCGAGCAACCCTATCCCACGCGGGGGCCGATTGGCACGATCGTGGTGAGACCGAAAGGTCCACCCGTGACTAGTTCCCGGCGTTAGTCCGAGAGGGTCACGACTGGATTGTCCGTCCGGTGGGCGACGTGCCGCGATTCGAGTTACGTGGCCGTCCGCACGCCGGCGGGCGCAAATCCGCAACACTATATATATATATATATATATATATATATATATATATATATATATATATATATATATATATATATATATATATATATATATATATATATAATATGTACATATATATAATATGTTTATATATAATATAATATGTATATATATAATATAATATGTATATATATAATATACATATATAATATAAACATATATATATATATATATATATATATATATATATATATATATATATATATATATATATATATATATATATATATATATATACATATATACACATACATATAATGAGCAACCTAATTTTCTTGATATTGTTTGGCTTTAAGTTGTTAAAATGGAGTTGCTTACTCAAAGCATGATGTGTGAATGCCAACTGCAGGGTAGGAGAGGTTTATAGAGATGAGATTTATCCTTACTGTTTAAGCTGCAATGGATTATTTGAATTGCCATCTGCTCACTCATGCCCCAGTTGAGACCTATTTCTCCCATAAAGTGTACGTTGTGACATGTTCCTCGTGTGTTCACAAGGTTTTCCAGCTTTTCCAATTTACTCAGGCTGCTTGGTGCCTGCCCACTCTGTAAGAGGAATAAGTATCGTCAGAGGTAAGATCTTTCACCATATTTTGTATCCATACTGTATATGTCTGCCAGCGGCTATGATGTCTCGATAATGACGCATGTATTTTTCTATCTCAGCACATGGGTTGCACTCCCACCAAGTTGAATGTCTTGCAAGAGTATCAGAACACATCGGTCAGCAACACCGAAGAATTTGGACCCATCTCGAGGTCGTCTTCCCAGGAAGGACTCGCAAGCACGAGCAACGGTATAAATGAAAACCAACTCAACAACAGCAGTAACGTTCTTCAGGAAGCTTGCATAGACAATATAACAGCAGGTGCCTGGCATACTGAAAGCAGCAAACAATGTAAGAGTAAATACAAGGAAATCAAGGCAAGAGAGCGATTCTTTTGTGCCGTTTCCATTGTAAGGTCAGAGAGATTGAGTAGTTCCAAGATGACTGCTGGTGACCTGTTGTCAAAGGCACAAATGGAAAGGCGTTTAATAGCCAATGGTGAATCCTTCATGAACCTTGGGAATGAGGTTACAAAAAAGGCAGAAACGCCAATCAGAAACGCAGAAAGGATGGACAACGACATAGAAGAAAAGGTGGACTTCCCTCCCCGCGTGATTCAAGCACATCGAGCAGTGTACGACTACCTGAAATCTGTACTTAGATGTTATGAACACATTATGAATGTCAGTGAGCAGATTGTGAAAGCACAGTCAGCAGTGAAAGAACATATAACATTTTTATGCCAACAATTTCAAGAAGTAAATGCAACAATGCAAATGGCTCTGACGTCAGGAAGCAAGTTCATTGAGAAAATCGAGCTTGAAAACACTTCATGGTACAGGCAAAGCATGGATTTGAAAGGAGATATTAACCTGCCTCAACAGTTGCTGACGTATTCGCTCAACAAGATTCGAGATGTAAGTGAACACAGCAACTATGAAAATAAAAAGTTGAATCGTAAATTTAGAGATTTGATAAAGTCAACCTTGCAAACTGTTGATCAGCAGTTGAGTGCAAGAGATTATTTTGAGAATGGTCTCAATGAAATCTTGAATGTGCTCGGTAGTTTGACCATCACCCAGCCAACTACAAGTGCACACGAAAGTGAGCCTTTCCATTCCGAAGACAGCGGTGTTTCTGCAGACTGTGACTGTATTGGAAAAATAAACACCATGAAAGTATCTGAGAAGCGAACAGACTCTGAAACATGGTCGTTCCTTCCAAATGACCATTGGACGCATTGGAATAGTATCTCTCGTGAGGAAGCGCAGAGGCACAAGTTAAATCACAACAAATGCAACAACGATCCAACGCGAGATATCAGGCGGTTATCCCACTGCTGTGCCCTGGAACACCAACTGAAAGACCTCCTGTACCTTCCACGTGATTTCGAAACCACCTTGTGCTCAACTTGCAAGAGCAATCCGAGGCAGGAACGTCCACAGAAACCTTCAAAAAAACAAGCTCTTGAGCCGTGTGACATTGTGGCTTCAGTCAAGAAACCATTGCTCTCCTGGTTTGGTTCTAGATCGGAGTTTGAGGAGTTAGAGAAAAAGCTTCAGACAGCACTGAGCCACCGTATACAGTTTATTGCAAAAGAGTCCACTCTTGGAGATGATTGGGATGATGAGCAGATTCAGACACGCCGTCCTGCATCGGCTCAAAATGATAGGTATCGATGCAGACATCAAAAGCGTTCCCGTTCTGCGAGCTCCCCACCAAGACAAGCAGATATAACACTAAGTGAGCTTAAAAAGGTCCAGAGCACCTTGGCCAAAGATATTGATGATGCATTTGGGGAAAAAATACAGGGTATCAAAAGGAGTGAGCAAACACAAGAATATCAGTGGAAGACAAACATGGGGGTTTCACCTTCAGGCAAAAGCACACGTATTGCGAGAAGAATAAAATCGTCCTTTGACAAAAGCTTTTCTGTTCTCCCAAACCATAGATCAATACCATTTGAGGGTGCACTCAAGAATGAAGCTTCTGTGCCACAGCCGTTTCCCATTCGATCTGCATATACAGGTCCTGAAGAAGGAATGACTGCATCAGACAATTTTCAGTATCAGGCAGTGTACAAGAAGAAAGCAGCACTCCATGGTTCTGGGATTTATCCCTTACATGCCTTCAGAAATGCATCTGCTCAGCAAGATCCATCTTACAAAAAATACAATGCCAATTACGAGTTATCTTCATCAAAATACGGGAAACCTTTAATATCTTGCGAGTCTCAAATGAGTTCCGCATCAACAGAAACAAATGTCAATACCACATCCAAGGACAAGTGCCCCAGTTGTTGGCACACATTACATGGTCCTAAGCTCACTGAAAGATGGCACGATGCTCCACTCCCTGAGATGCAGAACACTTCTCTGACACAAATGTGGTCGAGCACTCTTCCCATTCAAACAAACAGCAGGATCCCAGATAAACATCTCCACTCATGGCTCGCAGACTTCCTCTCCTGTCGCAGTCAACGTGTGGCCCTAAATGGAGTTCTTTCATCCCCTCTTCCTGTGCAGGCTGGAGTTCCTCAAGGTAGCGTTCTGGGCCCTGTTCTTTTTCTGGTTTTCATCAATGATCTCTCGGACTCTCTGGAAAATCCTCTATTTCTCTTTGCCGATGACTCCACCCTCTGCCGTACCATCTGTCATCCCTCAGACCGGCAAGCAGCAGCTTCTTCGCTCACTGCAGATCTGGATAAAATCACAAACTGGTCCAACACGTGGAACATGTCTTTCAATCCACACAAATCTCACACTCTCACTATGTCTCTTCGAAAGGACCGTTTACAAAACCCCCCCATCCACTTTCTCAACAATCCTCTGGAAGAAGTCTTTTCTTTCAAGCTTCTGGGTCTCACTATCTGCCATGACCTTTCCTGGGAAAGTCACATTTCCAACCTTGCCTCAAAAGCCAGTCGCCGACTGGGAATCCTCCGTCGTGCAAAGTCCTTCCTCGGCCCTCTTGAGCTCCTGACTACTTACAAAGCTTTTGTCCGTAGCCTGATGGAGTACTGCTCTCCCCTCTGGGCTGGTGCTCCTGCCTCCCACCTTTCTCGACTTCACGCTGTCGAAACCAGGGCTTTTAAGATCATTGGCATCTCCCGCAATGAAGCTGAGTCTTTGGGCCTCTCACTCAATCACCGCAGGTTGGTCGGTGGTCTTTCTGTCTTCTACCGACTCCTCTCCAGCCTTGCCCCCCTGCTCTCTCTGCGATTTGTCCCAACCACATTTCCACAGGGCGCTCAAGGTCCGCCAACAACCCCCTTCTGGTAAAACTACCAAAATCACGAATCACTGCTCATCTTCACTCTTTCATTCCTCTTTTTCCCGCCTTTGGAATAAACTTCCTCACTCTATTCTTTCCCATTCTTCCCTCCAGGCTTTCAAAACAGCTGTTCACCACCACCTCTTATCTTCCCCCATCCAAATCCTCGATCTTTTCTACCCCCGATAATCCACCCATGCCCACTTCCTTCAATTCTCCTGCTTTCCTTCCTGAAAGTCCCTGTAATGTCCATCTTCTCCTCGCCATGTTCCCCGTCCCATCCCCATCCCTCTCCCTTCCACAGTTCACCTGTGTCTGTTCCCCAATGTTTTGTCCCTTCCACTCCCACCCCTCTTGTCTCATGCCTCCTTGCTGTGAGTTGTGTGTTAGCTCTCATACGAGCCTCGACCAAGGTATACAAAAAAAAAAAAAAAAAAAAAAAAAAAAAAAAAAAAAAAAAAAAACCAAAAAAAAAAAAAAAAAAAAAAAAAACGGATGCAATTTGGTCCTCCACCCTTATTGAATAGCTCCTGCCCCTCACCTGCTTCCAAGTCAATGAGAAAACCATTAACTCAGAAATGGAATATTCTGCTCAATCAGTCACAACGCAGTGCTCAGCCCACACAAACATGGTCAACTCCCTTGCCCTTTCAAAAGTACCACAGAACTTCATCTAAACAGACACATAGCACACATCTGCTTTTCCCTAAAATAACTAGTTCTCCACCGTTTGGAACCCCATCCAGTCCACCGCCCACCAGAAATTTGCCAAACCCAACTCCGACGAGCCGATCTTTCCTGAGCCAAACTCCTCCAAGCCGATCTCCATCAAGCCGATCTCCATCAAGCCGATCTCCATCAAGCCGATCTCCATCAAGCCGATCTCCATCAAGCCGATCTCCATCAAGCCGATCTCCATCAAGCCGATCTCCATCAAGCCGATCTCCGCTGACCCGATCTCCACCGAGCCAAACTCCGCTGAGCAAAACTCCGCCAAGCCAAACTCCACCCAGTCCTCTGCAGACCCAAACTCAGCTGAGGCAAACTCCACCCTGTCCTCTGCAGACCCAAACTCCGTCAAGCCAAACTTCACCCAGTCCTCTGCAGACCCAAACTCAGCTGAGGCAAACTCCGCCCTGTCCTCTGCAGACCCAAACTCCGTCAAGCCAAACTCCACCCAGTCCTCTGCAGACCCAAACTCAGCTGAGGCAAACTCCATCCAGTCCTCTGCATACCCAAACTCCGTCAAGCCAAACTCCACCCATTCCTCTGCAAACCCAAACTCAGCTGAGGCAAACTCCGCCGAGTTCTCTGCCAAGACGTCCTCCGCTGAGCCAAACTCTGTCGAGTCCTCCGCCGAGCCAAACTCCACCCAGTCCCCTGCACACCCAAACTCAGCTGTGGCAAACTCCGCCGAGTTCTCTGCCAAGACGTCCTCCACCGAGCCAAACTCTGTCGAGTCCTCCACCGAGCCAAACTCTGTCGAGTCCTCCACCGAGCCAAACTCAACACAGACCAACGCAGACCCAAACTTCACACAGTCTTACACAGACTGAAACTGCACCCAGTACTCCTCAGACCCAAACTCTACTCAGTTCTCTGCAGATCCAAACTGCACACAGTCCTCCACAGATCCAAACGCGACATATTCTTCCACAGACCCAAACTCCACCCAGTCCTCCACAGACCCAAACTCCACTCAGTCCTCCGCAGACCCAAACTCCACTCAGTCCTCCGCAGACCCAAACTCCACCCAGTCCTCTGCAGAACCAAACTCCACCCAGTCTTCCGCAGAACCAAACTCCACCCAGTCTTCCGCAGACCCAAGCTCCACCGAGTCTTCCGCAGACCCAAGCTCCACCCAGTCTTCCGCAGACCCAAACTCCACCCAGTCTTCCGCAGACCCAAACTCCACCCAGTCTTCCGCAGACCCAAACTCCACCCAGTCTTCTGCATACTCAAACTTTACCCAGTCTTCCGCAGACCCAAACTCCACCCAGTCTTCCGCAGACCCAAACTCCACCCAGTCTTCCGCAGACCCAAACTCCACCCAGTCTTCCGCAGACCCAAACTCCATGCAGTCCTCCCCAGACCCAAATTCCACCCAGTTCTCCACAGACCCAAACTCCACACAGTCTTCTGCAGACCCAAACTCCACCCAGTCCTCCGCAGACCCAAACTCCACCCAGTCTTCCGCAGACCCAAACTCCACCCAGTCTTCCGCAGACCCAAACTCCACCCAGTCTTCCGCAGACCCAAACTCCACCCAGTCTTCCGCAGACCCAAACTCCACCCAGTCTTCCGCAGACCCAAACTCCACCCAGTCTTCCGCAGACACAAACTCCACCCAGTCTTCCGCAGACACAAACTCCACCCAGTCTTCCGCAGACCCAAACTCCATGCAGTCCTCCCCAGACCCAAATTCCACCCAGTTCTCCACAGACTCAAACTCCACCCAGTCTTCCGCAGACACAAACTCCACTCAGTCTTCCGCAGACACAAACTCCACCCAGTCTTCCGCAGACCCAAACTCCATGCAGTCCTCCCCAGACCAAAATTCCACCCAGTTCTCCGCAGACCCAAACTCCACCCAGTTTTCTGCAGACCCAAACTCCACCCAGTCTTCCGCAGACCCAAACTCCACCCAATCTTCCGCAGACCCAAACTCCACCCAGACTTCCGCAGACCCAAACTCCACCCAGTCTTCCGCAGACCCAAACTCCACCCAGTCTTCCGCAGACCCAAACTCCACCCAGTCTTCCGCAGACCCAAACTCCACCCAGTCTTCCGCAGATCCAAACTCCACCCAGTCTTCCGCAGATCCAAACTCCACCCAGTCTTCCGCAGACCCAAACTCCACACAGTCCTTTGCAGACCCAAACTCCACACAGTCCTTTGCAGACCCAAACTCCACACAGTCCTTTGCAGACCCAAACTCCATACAGTCTTCCGCAGACCCAAACTCCATGCAGTCCTCCCCAGACCCAAATTCCACCCAGTTCTCCACAGACCAAAACTCCACCCAGTCCTCCACAGACCCAAACTCCACCCAGTCTTCTGCAGACCCAAACTCCACCCAGTCTTCTGCAGACCCAAACTCCACCCAGTCTTCCGCAGACCCAAACTCCACGCAGTCTTCCGCAGACCCAAACGCCACGCAGTCTTCCGCAGACCCAAACGCCACGCAGTCTTCCGCAGACCCAAACTCCACTCAGTCTTCTGCAGAACCAAACTCCACCCAGTCTTCTGCAGACCCAAACTCCACAGTCTTGTCTTCTGCAGACCCAAACTCCACCCAGTCTTCTGCCGACCCAAACTCCACCTAGTCTTCTGCAGACCCAAAGTCCACCCAGTCTTCCGCAGACCCAAACTCCACACAGTTCTTCATTGATGCAAACACGGCAACCACAGACTTGGCCCAGTCCTACACCCATTCACTCACTATGTATTGCTCCTTCAGCTCAAACACAGCCTTGTCGTCCCACCCAAATGGAGTTTCGTGCTCCTCCAAATCAAACCCAACTTTACGTTTCACCCACTCAAACACTTCCGCGACCTATGCTGAATCAAATACAGCCAATTGCTTCACCAACCCAAACACGGCCTGTGCCTTCACAAACGTGGATCAGCTCTTTGTCCTCTCAAACACAGACTTGTCCTCCACCCATTCAAAAGTCGTCTGTTCTTTCACCGACCAAAGTATTAACCAGCTCTCTTGTGATCCAGAAGTTGCATAATACTACAGCCATTCAAGCACAACTGAGTTCTCTAAATATTCAATCACTTCCCTCTCAGAAGTGGCTGAGTCCTCTGAAATCTCAAATTCAATCCAATGCTCCTCAAATCTGTTCACCATCCACTCCACAACCAATTCAGAAACGTCACAGTCTTCCATCATTGAATGTACAATCCAATCTACCACTCGCACACAAGCAGCATTGTCACCCTTCCCTCTCTACACAACACAGCTCTCAACTCCCACAGTTATGGCCCAACACTCCTTTCATGCACACACAGACCAACTATTCAAATTCCAACGTTTCTTTCATGGCAACTGCGATCCACCCGAAAAGAGACTTCATTTCTGTCAAACCAAAGGTTGCCCATATGACTGGTGAACAACCTCTGCATGGTGAGATCCACTTGACAAACCCTAGCTCGGTGTTTTGCCCCATTTCACCAACATTGTTTGCAACCAAAGTAGATTCTTATCATTCTATTCAAAGAAATAAATTTGAGACCATTACCATTGGTAGTCCTGAAGGCACCCAGAAGCTACCACATGAACACAATGCATTGAACGTATTGACCAAGAGAGTTTCTGATGTGCACAAGGGATGGAAGCGGATACGGAGCAATAGTCGAGATATGGAATCGGTTTTACAAACGTCTACAAAGAATAAACCTCATCAAAAAAGAACACAAAGCACTAACAGGTAAGTTGGTTGGGTTCACCAATTTCCATAGGAGAGTCATGCCAACAATCCATAGTGTCAATTTCCATCGTGTCAACAATCTGAAACATATGGGTTGTTGAACTATTGCTCTACAGCGGTTACTTTTGGAACTAAACTTCTTCTACATCGTGCTTCATTTGCTACTTCCAAACTTGGTAAATATTGGTAAAGACAAAGATATTGGAAAACTTTTCCTTGGTCATCGCTCAACTTTGAAGTTGTTTGAGACAAATTCAAAGCAGAACTAGAAAGCATTTAGAAATGCAAAGCCTGTCTGTGTCCGCTTCGTACTCAAACTAAACTTGACAAAAAAAAAAATGTAAAATATCGTAACTATTGTTCTCCATGTTCTTATAATAAAAGTTTGTTGAAAATTTAATTACAAAAGCTCAAATGTATAAAAAGAAGAGCGAGAATTGCTTTGCAATATGTGTCCCCACTGAAGTAATATTCTCAATTCCAAAAAGGACATAACTGAAAAAAAATGATAAAATACCCTGAAACTCAAACATTTTCTGGGATCAAGTTTCAGTTGAATATGTTTAGGGATCTGGGGGGGGGGAAGTCTGAAAAACCACAGGTGCGACGGACAGACGGACGGACGGACAGACAGCAAACCTTGAGTGTGTGTGTGTGTGTGTGTGTGTGTGTGTGTGTGTGTGTGTGTGTGTGTGTGTGTGTGTGTGTGTGTGTGTGTGTGTGTGTGTGTGTGTGTGTGTGTGTGTGTGTGTGTGTGTGTGTGTGTGTCCTCCATAACTCCCAAACCATGCAGCCTGAAACTTTACATGCATACTAAGAAAACTCCAAGGAAGTTCGTGAGTGATAATTGGATGTTTGGGTTAATTAAAACACCCCTTTTGAAGATAATTAACAGCTTAATTTAATTATATCCTTTATCAGGCACATCCTTGGTCAACCCTTTTTTCAGCCCACTCTCCTCGCTGAGGTCTTAATTCACCATTTGTTTTGGCCTGCTCAACAATGCCTTGGCTTGCAACAGGCTGCAATGGTTTCTTAACAATGAAAAGCTCCAAATGTATTTTTCACTTTCCTCACTCATATCATTGATTGCCTCATCTTCGTACCTACAAATCGCTAGATACATCGCAATGCTTATAAAAGCCAGGAGACGCCAGTGTTCATGGCTTTATTTAATTACTACACAATTGCCAAGCTCTAGAATCTCAATTTGAGCCAGAGTTCAAAATTTAAACTATGGAATTGACCTTAGCAGCAGTACTGACTGCTAAAAATGTGTTCGTTTGTCCAATTTGGACATTGTTTGACACTCCAGACATCTCCCCCCATAATCACTCTCCCATGATGTTTAATATGACGGATCGTTGATTGCTAATCGCTTGCCACAGCTGCCTTTCCTTGTCAGTGGATGGATGGATGGATAGATGGATGGCGGAAAGGGATGGATGGATGGACCAAGCCGATGTTGGTAAGCCATGGCGAGACATTAGACTGCGGTGTAAATGACTTTTATTTTCTTTTATTTTTATCACAGCTGTTCTCGTTTTTTAAAATAAAATTACAAATTGACATTCAAGACAATGTTTGGTGATAATGTAAACAAGCCGGTAGGTGACATGGGTGGTCACGACATAATTGCATACTAGTCATACAGTTTTTGATGGATCGGGCTGAAATTTTTGACAAAGAGGTTGATTATAGTGCGCATAAAAGCCTGGAAGCCGATTTTTGAAAAAAAATTTTTTTTTAGGATTTTTCTAAAATTTCAAAGTCCGTTGCTAGGCAACGGTGGTGTCCATAGCAACGGTGCTCAAAAGCATAGAACTACATCCTGGTATGAACCTACCTGTCAAGTTTCATCAAAATCAGTTGACTCCTCTGGCCTCCAGAGCTGTCCATTACAAACAAACAAACAAACAAACAAAACAAAAAAATGACGGTAAATAGACACCCTATTTTTGAAGGACTACCATTTGAAAAATAAAACATTTAATCAAAAATCGGCTCGAGTAAAATTTTCTAAATATCTCGAAGTGTTTAATTCCGAAGTCTCGTTTCTCCACATTCAAAACTGTAGGACAAGTATTGAAAATACCGTAGGCAGTTTTTCTGCCGCTGCATAGCAACGGGTGGTTGCTTAGCAACGAAACTCAAACGTGCACATTCCCAGCCCATATGGCACCTGTTCGCCAAGTTTCATCGAAATCGGTTTTCTGGTTTGTGCTGTGGAGCCTCGCATTGCAGGCACACACACACTCACACACACACGCACGCACGCACGCACGCACGCACGCACGCACGCACACACACACACACACACACACACACACACACACACACACACGCGCACGCACGCACGGAAAACCCAACAATAAGGGTACTCTAGCAACCACCCAATGAAGTGCATCTATAAACCCGTGTTCCGTTGTCTTAGTTAAATCTCACAAAAGTTTAAAATGTAACCTTCACCTCAGAGCAGACATGCTGAGCATCACCCAGAGATGCACCCCCTGGTGGAGTACTTTAGAGGTTATTAGGGGGAGATCGTTGTTTCCAAAACTCAAGCTCATTGCAGGTGCTGCAGGGAATGTAATGGCAGATGAAGGAACAGCAGTGGGAGCTCATTTACTCATTCGTTATTCATTCCTTACAACTGGTGTTCTCTGTGAGATTTTTTTTTTGTATACATTGTCGAGGCTCGTATGAGAGCTAACACACAACGCACAACAAAGGGGGTGGGGGAGGCAGGAAACAAGAGGGGCGGGAGAGGGATGGGGCAGGGAACACGGGGTATATAAGATGGACATTACATGAACTTTCAGATCCTTACACGACAGGGAACTTTTGGGAAGGAAAGTAGGGAATTTTAAGGAGGTGGGCTTGGGGTGGATTAATGGGGGTAGAAAAGGTTGACGTTTTGGGTGGGGAGAGATAAGAGGTGGTGGTGAAAAGCTGTTTGGAAGACCTGGATGGAAGAATGGGATTGAAGAGAGTGTAGGAGTTAATTCCAAAGGCGGGGAAAAAGAGGAATGAAAGAGTGAAGGTGAGCAGTGATTCATGATTTTGGTAGTTTTGCCAGAAGGGGGTTGTTGGCAGACCTTGACTGCCCTACAGAAATGTGGGGGGTGGGATATATCACAGACAGAGCAGGGGGGGTGAGACTTAGAGGAGACGGTAGAAGACAGAAAGACCGCCGACCTGCCTGCAGTGAGAGAGTGAGAGACCCAAAGACTCAGCCTCACCGGGGGAGATACCAATGATCCTAAATGCTTTCGTTTCCACAGCATTAAGCCGAGAAAGGTGAGAGGCAGGAGCACCAGCCCAGAGGGGAGAGCAGAACTCCAACAGGCTGTGAACAAAAGCTTTGTATGTGGTCAGGAGCTCAGGTGGGCCGAGGAAGGACTTTGCACGACGGAGGATTCCCAGTTGTTCACTGGCTTTGGAGGCCATTTGGAGTTTTGTGTGTTCATGTACAACTGTGGTCAGGAGCATGTGCTGGAGCAGTGTGTCACTGTGCCCACTTTCTGCCGGTACTCCAGGGGCCTCCGTCTGGCCATCCCCAGGCAGATGTTTGGCCCACCCCCATCTCCCTGAGTTGCCATTCTGTGGAACTTGCTGTGAATCCACTTTCCATCCCATCCATCCATCCCTTCCTTCCTTCCCTCCATCCATCCATCCCTTCGTTAGTCCTCGCTCCCCCACCCCTCCGTTCAAGTACCACTACCAAATGCAAGTCCAGAATACCCCCTTTCCACTCCCCACTACCCTCTCCTTGCACACCCATTCTCCTTGCTCTCATCCCTCCACTCACCCCTCACCTCCTGGACTGTATAGCGACGTGTAGTGAAACGTCGCTCTCTCCCACACCTCGTCATCACTCTCCTCCCCCCTTCCTCACACTCCCTTCTCTCTCCCACCCCCCCCTCTTCACTTCTTACTCTCATCTCTCTCCATCTCTCTCCTTCCCCCTCCTCTTAGTATTCCCGTCAATTAAGTGACAGGTGGCATTTTCTTGTGCTGAATAAAGAAACACAGAAGTGATTAGAAAACCCGGTCAGGTCATCTCTCGCTATGCGGTGGACGGGCTTATAAGGCCTAATTTGTACTAACTGTAACTTTACACTTTGTCATTTTGACCAAATTATAAGTCAACTTTTCCACATTCTCATCATAAATGTTTGTTGAAAATTTGATGACAAAAGCTTAAATGGTAAAAAAAAAGTTATGACCTGGGAGGACACACACACACACACACACACACACACACACACACACACACACACACACACACACACACACACACACACACACGCACACACACACACACACACACACACACACCTTGTGTTTACTCTTTATGTCTGGCTTGTGCTACAGCTCCGAAAAGCCTCGGAAGTCAAAACTGCATGAGAAAAAAATCCATGGGAGTCAGCAACTCCACACCAGACCTGTTCATCCTAGGACACTCACTACTATGAGGACAACCAGCTGCGGTGAATCTCTGCTCCATCTGACAATTACTGGCACAACAATTTCTTTTTCTATTTTTCTGTAGAACGGATTGTTTAAGTGGATATTTTTGAAATCTTCTTTCAAAAACAACAGACAATAATGTTCTGAAATTTTCTCCCTTTTTTATCAGCTCAAAAGTGCTCCAGCTCATGGAGGAGCTGAACTACAAAGGTGCAGTCGGTGTACAAAGCTTGGTGTTGGGTGAACGGTTAAGGTGGCTGGCTTATGATCTTAGGGTCTTGAGTTGCAGCTCCTGTATTGCGTTGAATTAACACCAGGTTGGTCGACTCAGCCTATCATCCTTCCAAGGTCGGCAAAATGAGTTCCAGCTTGCTGGTGACAGGGGGCACCGCATCAGTGGCACATTCACATTTCCAGAAAATGATGCAACCAGCATCCACAGGCTACATACGAAACAGCAAGCAGGTATACAAACTACCAAAGGGTATAAACATCCACTCAGAGGAAATGAGGAACAAGGTTAAAATCCTGTGTTGCAGCAATTAAACTCTTGGTCATTATGAGTGGGAACATGGAAAATCCATGTCATTATTACAATGGTAATACTGTATTCGTCAAACAAATGTTCAGCAAGAACTTAAACATTTGGGAACAGGATATTAAATAATATATTCATAGGAACAATCAGTGTTTTAATTTTCAATAAACTCCTTCTCAAGAAAACAATTACGACTGCAGTATTCTTTTATTCATGTGAATAATTTCCCAAAACAAGGTTTTCATAAAGGAGGGATGTTAAAAAGTTAAATGTTTGCATTTTCTTTCTTTATTTATTTTTAACACACAAATCTCAGCTCATCAGGACCATGTAGGAGGACCAAGTGGATCCTATAGGTATAGAATATCGGTTTGTAGAGATTATAACGGCAATTTTCATTCATATTTAGCTCTGCCACCAAAAGTGGATGGAGGTCTGTTTGTTTGTCTGTCTATCTGTGAGGAGCATATCTCAAGAAGTTGTGGATGGATTCGGACAAAACTTGGTGGACAGGTTGGGTGTGTGACAAGGATGAATTGATTTAACTTTGATGAGATCTGAATCCAGATACAGATATGAGAATTTTTGGGTTGGTTCCAACAACAAGCTCAGTAGATTTGGGGAAGATCCAGATCTGGACACGAGAATTTTTCAAGTGATTCTTCACCATTAAGAGATGGGGCCAAAAACGATGCGTATCACGATATCTCAAAAAAGTTGTGGACGGATTCGGACGAAACTTGGTGGATGATTTGGGTGCGTGACAAGAACAAGCCGATTAGATTTTGGCTCAGGTCTGGATCCAGAGCCTATCAATGGGATACAAAATGTAAACTGTTCAGCCTGGAGGAGATACGTGCTCTACTGCGTGCCGTTCTCGGATTTTATAGTTAGGGTAATTCCAACGTAACGGACGTAACATTGAGACAAAAATTGCATCACTAATGTTGAAATTTTGAAAAGGTTGGCCATATTACGGAGAGTTTCTTTATTACATATCGTAATTAGTCTCTATGGCTTTCTGATATTGGTACAAACCCCACTGTGTAGTCTACTACTAAAGCAAAAATCAACATTTAGGAGGCGTAACGGACGTAACATCGAAATGGACACAACTCAAACTGGCCATAGCACAATTCTTAAATCCTGCGAAATAACGAATTTGTAGTATACCTTTCATTCACGGTAAGCAAACTAAGCATTAGTAGCATAGTTTCTATATTCCAACGATACGATCTGTCTATTGTTTGTTAAAATATTTTGAAAAGTTCACTGTAACGGACGTAACTCAGCAATGTAACGGACGTAACCCATGCGATCACATATTGGATAGTCAATGCTCGGGCGCATTTTATGATATCTATACAATCTCTTACATACATCAGCGAACATTTGGTTGTCTAACAGCTTGTATAAGCCTCATTGCTTGCATATGCCTCGTTGATGTTGATCTATAGGCACAGAGAGAAATGGACCAAATATGTTGATGAGTAGTTACAGCCTGCTCCTATATCAGTAATATTCATCAGCGAATACCACTTCGGATTAAAACATTCATCAAATAGCCATATTTTCGACAAAATGATAACAGACAGAATGACTTACCGTTGGAAGGCGTTGAGGCAGTTCTTTCAAGATGGCCGCCAAATCACGTGACATCATCCACGGAGTAAATATCGCATAAATTATGAAAATTCAGACCTAACGAAACACCGTCCAACAGAAATCCTTTTGAAAAATGAATTTTCAAATTTTATGCTGCATGTCCATTATTGCGTGGAATTACCCGTCATCAAAGGCTGAAGGACGAGCTCGTACATAAATCACATGAAAAATATAAAGAGCATGACTGCTAAAACACATCGTCGTTTCACACCGTGTTCAAATAATTTTCAGACATTTGTACCTCAATAATAAAAACCCTGACGTAAGTATTATAAACCCTGAGTATAAGCATTATAAGCCCTGATGGTATTGTTGCGGATTTCGCGCCCGCCGGCGTGCTGACGGCCACGTAACTCGAATCGCGGCACGTCGCCCACCGGACGGACAATCCAGTCGTGACCCTCTCGGACTAACGCCGGGAACCAGTCACGGGTGGACCTTTCGGTCTCACCGCGATCGAGCCAATCAGCCCCCGCGTGGGATAGGGTTGCTCGCCAAATTCGACCTACCTAAGTACCCACGCGGAGGGTAGACCGGGCGATCGCACCTCGCCGCAGGTCGACTTCGGACACGGGCCACTTAAGCGACCCGTTCCGTACTATCAGAATAACCGAGCGGTGTTATCGTCGACCTCGACGGTTTGATTAATTACACTGAACAACAAATTTCAAAAATTTTTTTTTACTGGAGATGTGTAAAGTGATTAAGACTAATTTGGGTACGCTGATTTCAAAAATCATAACCGTTTTGCTGTATCACGTCAGGATTTTCAGGAACAGAAATATTCCCATTGCCTAGAAGTCAGGATTTCAATGAAATTTACATATGTCTTTAACATGTCTATTTCGTACAATTGTTGTTAACTTGTGTTATATTTCTTTCTTTCAGATAAAGATGAGTAGGCGTTCCTGTACCAATCATCCTGACAACTTCTGTTATGTCTGTGGTCGGTATACCAAAAAAGATCAACAGCGAAGTATATCTACAGCAGTGAAAATGAAGGCCGCCTACTTTCACTACTTAGGGTGTAAGGTGGAGGACCAAGAACAGAGCTGGGCACCACACATCTGCTGCCCAAGCTGTCACACAACCTTGACTCAGTGGTTGGTGGGCAAGCGCGCGAGCATGCCATTTGCGGTGCCCATGATATGGCGTGAGCCGCAGAATCATCATGATGATTGTTATTTCTGCTGCACAAGCATCGCTGGCTTCAACAAGAAGAATAAAGGTCACATCAAGTACGCTGACTGCGTCTCTGCTCGTAAACCTGTGCCTCATGATGACGAGAACCCCGTTCCAACACCTCCAGCTGATCAGAACATAGCTGTAAGCAGTGGTGAAGAGGATGGTGATGATGAACGTTTTGAGTGGGACACTCAAGAATCACACCTTCTGAACCAGGGAGACTTAAATGATCTTGTAAGAGATCTCTCGCTGTCAAAGGCGAAGGCAGAGCTGCTTGGATCAAGGCTGCAGCAGTGGAATCTACTTGAACCTAACACCAAGATATCCTTGTTCAGAGCACGTCACAGAGACATGGCTGAGTTCTTTGAGATGGAAGACACGATGACATTCTGCAGTGACATCAACGGTCTGTTGAAAGAACTTGGGTGTGATCACGATCCTGCAGACTGGCGCCTCTTCATCGACTCGGGGAAGAACAGCTTGAAGGCTGTTTTGCTCCACAATGGCAACGAGAAACCATCAGTCCCACTGGCTCACGCTGCTCAGCATGACAGAGACCTATGAGACTATGCGGCAGCTGCTTGATTCCATCAAGTACAATGACTTCAACTGGCACATCTGCGGAGACTTGAAAGTGGTGGGGCTGTTGTTAGGGCTGCAGTCAGGCTACACGAAATACATGTGCTTCCTTTGTCTCTGGGATAGCAGAGACGACATGAATCACTGGACGAAGAAAGATTGGGAAGAGCGAAGAGAGCATGTACCTGGTCGACACAACGTGAAGCATGTCGCCCTTGTCGACCCAGCCAAGGTTTTCCTTCCACCACTCCACATAAAGCTCGGCTTGATGAAAAGTTTTGTACAGGCAATGGATCTGAATGGGCGTGGGTTTTTATATCTACCAAATATTTTATATCGCAAATACCTCAAGGAAAAGTTTGGCAACACCTTGTCGGAGGCCAAGATCAAGGCTGGTGTCTTTGTTGGACCGCAAATCCGACAGATTATGAAGGACGAAACTTTTCCGACAACTCTAAACCCCAAAGAGCTGGCAGCGTGGAGGAGCTTCAAAGCTGTGACGGACAACTTTTTGGGGAACGAGCGCGCGGACAACTATGAAGAAATAGTGCAGCAGCTGCTGGAGTCCTTCAGGAAACTTGGCTCCAGGATGTCCCTGAAAATCCATTTCCTACACCAGCACCTGAACTTCTTCCCTGACAACTTGGGAGCAGTCTCGGACGAGCACGGCGAGCGATTCCACCAAGAGATTTCACTCATGGAGACGCGTTACCATGGGCGGCACAACCCGAACATGATGGGCGATTTCTGCTGGTTCCTGCATCGTGAAACTGACACAGAGCAGCACAAACGCAAAGCCAAATGCCTAAAGCATTTTTAATTACATTCTAGTGGAGTTTTTCTGTAATTTCTATAATTTTGAAGCATTCATGATGAAATAAATGAATAAATGAATTTTTGTAAATTTCATTGAAATCCTGACTTCTAGGCAATGGGAATATTTCTGTTACTGAAAATCCTGACGTGATACAGCAAAACGGTTATGATTTTTGAAATCAGCGTACCCAAATTAGTCTAAATCACTTTACACATCTCCAGTAAAATTTTTTTGTTGTTCAGTGTTATCGGGCGTATTCAGCCCACTACCAACCCTTTACGTGAAGCAAGATGAGGATTCAATGGGAGAAAAAGACGAAGCGAAGCGGGAAACAGTTCAACAATAAAGCACATTTATTCGCGACGAACGGAAAGCACACATATTCAATTCCACCAAAAGCACACAGAAAAAACACAATTCCATTTACACAAAAAGCAAATATAAAAGCGAAAACAATGCAGAGCTAATACCGACTACCGAGCACACGGCAACACTTATACAATTCTACTTCACAGACGGCGCCGACAACACATACCCAAAACCAAGGAAAAGAATACCCCCAAGAATGAGGCGGGCCTGAGGCCGAGACCGGGTCGCGCCTACCCGTCTGGTGATGAGACGCGGAGCGGCGATGGCGCCCCCACCCCGCGGGCCTCGCGGACAGTGTCTGGCAGGGGGTGGGAAAGGGGCCCCCTTGGTCGCACTATCTCAGCGCGGGGGGAAACAGGAGGGGGTTGCTGATGCTCGGGGTATAGAGGATCTTTATTATCCCTGGTGTGCGTCTCCACCTCGGCCAGGTCGCGCTGCCGGCCTCCCTCGGGCGTGCAGCTCCCGGCACCGACGCGAGCACCCCCTCGTCTGCCTTCGCCGCTGCCGCCTCTCCGCCTCTGGACTCTCCGACTCTGGACTCTTCTTTGGACTCTCCCGTTGGACTCTTCTTTGGACTCTCTCGTTGGACTCTTCTTTGGACTCTCCCGTTGGACTCTTCTTTGGACTCTCTCCAGCTTCTCCAGCTACTGCAGGCTTCGGGCTCCAGACTTCCACACGGCTCTGACTGACGAACACGGTCCTTTTATCCCCCCGTAGCTTCGCCTTTGACCCCCTCCCTTTGACCTTTCACCTCGCTCCCCATTGGCCCGAGAAAAAGTGGGCGTGAAGGCTTTTTGATCCACAAATTTGCATATATCGATCGTCCTGGAGGCGGGGCCAAATTCGCCCCTCGCTCACCGATTGGACGGCAAAAAGTGGGCGTGTGTCGTTTTTGATCTGTTTTTGAAGCACAAAATCCGTGATTTTGTACACGCTGTTCGACGCGCGCTCTGCATGAGTCCAACACCGGTACCCACAGCGGGGCAAGAACGGTGGCGATGCTACGGTTGCGAGGTGTGACGTGAAGGTCGTGGCGGTTGTGGTGAAGCGGTGTTGTGGTTGGTGGTTGATGTTGTGGTTGTGGTGGTAATCATGGCGGTTGGTCCAAAATAAAGATAGTAAAAGAAAAACGGCTATCCTGAAGAGTCGCAGCTCGCATAAATGACATGTATTCCCACTAGACAACGGGTTTGGGCCTAACTACACATATACTTGCCGAGATACCTCACCTAAGGGACCTGAATGGTGGTTTGCGAATTTGGTAACCACAACACTACCCCCTCCCCTTTTTACAGACTCGTCCCGAGTCGTCAAATTTTCGTGTGCCATCATGTGTAGTTTTCCCCTAGTACATTTTACCTACGGATCCCTGAGTGCGACATTCATGGTATTCGTGTCCCCAAAATAAATAACCTGAGGGCTGCGTAACTATCTAAACAAACTCACTCACACGGACGACTTAAATAAAATTGCCGGCGCTAAGACAAACATGCCGGGGGCGCACTCATATGTACAGTACATCTTAACCTTAACTTACAAATTTTACACTAAACCATGGCCCAGGATCAATGAGCTCTGCAAAAGAAAAGCAGTTAGCAGGGAGCCAGGCTGCTCACATGCAGTCTCTGGCTCAAAACAATGCAGGTGACAGGGAACGTGGCTGGCTGCTCACACGCAGTCCAAGGCCTTCCCTTTTGAACTGAACGCAGTGAACCACAACGGTGCATGGGCTGCACAAACGCAGTCTCCGTGCCAGCTCAAGTGGCACACGCAATGAGCACAACGAATGGATGCATGGACACAAACACGGTGCACGGGCCGCCACTGCAGGCCCGTGTTGTAGCTGCCAACAGGGCAGTTCTCGCAGCTTGCAAACTGTTGCCTTGCGGATCCTGGCGCACATGGAAATGAACAGGGGGGGCAAAGCAAAATTGAACGGGGCTGGTGAACCTGGGCAGTGGGCATGGCAAAGGCAGCAGGCAAACTCAGCCCGCAGAATAAGGCCGCTGCAGGCAAACATAGCGGGCAGATGAACTGGCCGGCACAGGCCTTGAAGCAAACACGGCCAGCCGATGGCACAGGCCTTGCAGCAAAACAACAGCTGCCGATGAAGTTGGCCGGCCTCCGCCTTGAAGCAAAACACGGCCAGCCGATGAAGTTGGCCAGCTCTTGCCGTTCAGTGGAGGTTGGTGGAGGGAGTGCGGTGGTGCTGGCCACTTGGAGGGCGGGCTCGGACCTACCTACCTGTCTCCCTCCCAACCTATCGCCTTTGCCTGTCACTGTACATACCCACTCCCTTAATTTGTCAAACCCCAATTTAGCCCCAACTTATTTTTTTGTTTTTATTTTTACTTCCCCACTATAAATCGTCCCCTAACCCCCTTTATCGTCCTTGTTCGGCTAACCTATCCTGTCACCTAGCCTACTCCCAACCCCTACGTTCCCTTCCCGGAGGGGAACAAGGGAGAGCTAGCGTCTTGTGTCGAGGCCCACCGAAGCCTCAGAATGGCCTCCCCAGAGTTCGGCGATCTATAACCCAAAGTGGGTCCAGCGGCCCACAACGAGAGCGAGGGGATGGATGGTACGGAGGGGTACATCTCCTAATCTACCCTAACAATTTAACAGTTAAACTACCCCGGGGCTTTCAACAAGCGCCTCTCGCTTAAACTATTGGTTCTAACAACCCAGATTCCCGTCGCCTGTGTTGGTGTCCTCACAATTTCGGGCCTCGCCCCCCAATTTTCTCTCCGTGCCCTCACACGGTCTCCTGGCTGGGACACGTGGCTCCCTTTGGCAGGCACGACCCTCTGCCGATTCTCCCGCTATGGCACCCCCGGGCACTACACTGCCTCCGAGCCTACCAGCTCCCTAACACCGGGGAGTGCCCCCCATGGCACCTCCCCTGAAACGCACACGTGGCAGGCCGGCCTCCCGGGCCCCTTTCCGAGGGTCACCCGTGCCCACAACACTGCCCACGCGGCTAATGGCGCCTCGGGCCCCCGCACCAAGCAGGCGCACCCGTGCCCACTACTCTATCCCGGCCCCCCATGGGCCCTTGGCCTACCACGGCCGACTAGCCTGGTGCCCGGGGTACCCACTCAGCGATACTCACCTTTCGCAGCCACGCTCCCAAGCCCGTCAACAGGGCTCCTGCACCCCTCCAAATGGGTCTCGAGCCTACTTTCCCACCAACAACAAAACGACCTCCATTTTTCAATTTGACTAACCCAGCTAACTCAATCTACACTGACCCCGGGGGCCCGTGGGCGGAGTCACTCCTCCCCCAATCCCTCATCGCACCATGCATTCCCCATTCACTCCACACACACAGACCCGCTGGCCTCACTCACTCACCAAGCACATGCCTCACAACTCACCAACTCTTCAACACACTCACCGCTGAACTCTGCCATTCTTCTAACTACATCCCCTAACTAACTCGTGCTCCCACGTCGTCCCTTAAACTATAGCACGTTCCATTTAACCTACGGAGCTAAGCTACGTCCCCTCTACACATTCACCAGTCTGTCTCTGTCTCCTAACTCAAAAAAAATCATTTTATTTCCCAGCCTAAATCTCGCTACAATCCCTCTAACTAATCCATTCCACGGACTCCATGAGGACTTACCCCTGCCCCATGAAGTCGGTCTAACTAAGCTAACCCTTCCCCCTAACTAGTTTCCATCCTGTGCCCAGGTAAGGGGGTCTTTCACCCCTTGCCCAGGAATCCTGTGCACCCGAAAGTGAGGCTTGCTCTTTTTTTTTTTTCATGCGCAGCACCTGCGCGGCAACTCGCGCACTTTGCACCTGCCCGTGACGTCATGCAGCTGCACGTGTTCCTCGTCCCTCCTTGGACGGTACCATCCGGCAGAGATACCCCTCCTGCCGGATTCCAACCTCACGTGCAGCCATGACGTCACCGTGCGCATAAAAAAAAAACACAAGCCCCACGTCTCGAGGGGTTCCCCACGCGAACACATGTGCTTTGCCCGTTGGAGCTTAACACACACGATCGCGTGGAGAACCCGTCCGGTCCAAATCCATTTACCTGCCTAAACTTTGTCCGTCCGCGGGATCGGCAAATCCACCGCGTGCGTTTCCGGACCGGGACTTCACTCTCGCAAGCGAGCACGTGGTGGTCTCGTGCGTTGCACAGCACGGACCGCGTGCTCACTGCTGGGTGAACCCGGCACGGTCCCCGAAACAACTACAGCCGCTACTCGGCTTTCTCTCCTCTGTCGCCGTCTCCGTCTCCATTCCACACACGCATACCTGCGTGTTACGACGCACACAGTCCACTCCATCACATTCACACCGGGAGACGCGGCTGCGTGCTCCCGCATGCCAACCGACATCTCCCTCACATACCGCTCTCTCACACACACGGTCTCCCTTGCACACAGCGACCTTGCACACGGCCGTTCACTCACGCGTGCGGGGGCACTCACGCGCGGTGCCTCACTCGCACTCCGTGCCTCATCCACACACGCGGGGGCACTCAACCGCGGTGCCTCACTCATACTGGCCGTTTCACTCACACATGCGGGGGCACTCACCCGCGGTGCCTCATTCACACACGCGGGGGAACTTAACCGCGGTGCCTCATCCACACACACGGCGACACTCACACCTTGCACCACACACACAGGGACAACCACACTGGGGATTCGTGTCCCCACAAGGGTCTCCGGGGCCTCTATACCCCCCAAGCTTTCCGTGCACCCGTTCACAGCACTCGTCCCCTCAACCTCGCAAAGCACGACCGAACTCACCTGGTCGTGACTCGCCTCAAGGGGGCATACTCCCTCCCCTCGTTCCTGGAGGAGGTCATCCAGCTGCTCGCACCGGGTCCCCACACGCTCCGCGAGCTCAACCTCACTATCCTCCACTACCTCCGTGTGTGTGTGTGTGCGTCACTCACCCCGTCTTCATCGTGTTTATTGGTCTCTGCTTCTTTCTGGCGTCTTTCCCTTATCTTTATGTAGGTCAACCTTGCTTTCTCTTTAAGTCGCTCCCGTCCTTCCCTGTTTTTCACTCCTTGCTCTTTCACGATCTCCGCGTACCTCATCCTTGCTTTCCGTATTAATTGTTCTTTTCTCTCCCTCGCAATTACTTTCACCTCGTCTCTTGTCTCCCGAATTACTTTTTCCTTACCCGCCTCCACCGCGGGCCTGTCAGCCGTTGCACCCCCTTCCAGCTCGTTCGTTCCGACACGTGGAGTCGCCATTTTAAGTTCCCTGCTAACGGCCTTCATGCCCGCCTGCAGGCATCGGCCCATGTTCTGCGTCTCACCCCGTAGCTTTCTCGTTTCTTCCTTCATGTTTGTTTCCATTTTAGTTTTCATGCGTTTTATTTCGTATGTGAATGTATCCATCTTTTCGTTTATTTGTTTGTTCATGTCTTTCATTTCGTTTTTTATTTCATTTGTCATTGCCGCCAGCATGGCGCATAGCTGGGCCACGTCGGGTGCGCTTGAGTGAGCCGTTTCGGCAGGGGTTGGGGAAGGGTCTTGGTGGAGAGGGGGGGGGAAGGTGTCATACACCGCGGCCGCTGCCGCACCCACCTCGGGCCCTGGGTTCAGTTGGGCGAGTCCGTGTTCCTGCACAAACAACATTTCCTGCTCGGGGATTCCATCCTGGACCATGGATTCTACATTACTACACATATACATTTCTAATACCCCCGGCTCCCGCTCGCCTTGAGACGCCATCTTGCTTCTCGTGAAGGGTTAATTTGCTCGCTCGTAATTTGGAGGGAATCGGGGGTCGCTCCTCTCACCCCTGGACCGATTCCCGTGAATTTAGCCGGAGACAGGAGAGCCTGTTTTCCTGTTCTCCGATACCAGTGCCGCGAGGAGGGCGATGGATTTGTATCGCACGACCTGACACCAGTGTTGCGGATTTCGCGCCTGCCGGCGTGCTGACGGCCACGTAACTCGAATCGCGGCACGTCGCCCACCGGACGGACAATCCAGTCGTGACCCTCTCGGACTAACGCCGGGAACCAGTCACGGGTGGACCTTTCGGTCTCACCGCGATCGAGCCAATCAGCCCCCGCGTGGGATAGGGTTGCTCGCCAAATTCGACCTACCTAAGTACCCACGCGGAGGGTAGACCGGGCGATCGCACCTCGCCGCAGGTCGACTTCGGACACGGGCCACTTAAGCGACCCGTTCCGTACTATCAGAATAACCGAGCGGTGTTATCGTCGACCTCGACGGTTTGGTTAATTATCGGGCGTATTCAGCCCACTACCAACCCTTTACGTGAAGCAAGATGAGGATTCAATGGGAGAAAAAGACGAAGCGAAGCGGGAAACAGTTCAACAATAAAGCACATTTATTCGCGACGAACGGAAAGCACACATATTCAATTCCACCAAAAGCACACAGAAAAAACACAATTCCATTTACACAAAAAGCAAATATAAAAGCGAAAACAATGCAGAGCTAATACCGACTACCGAGCACACGGCAACACTTATACAATTCTACTTCACAGACGGCGCCGACAACACATACCCAAAACCAAGGAAAAGAATACCCCCAAGAATGAGGCGGGCCTGAGGCCGAGACCGGGTCGCACCTACCCGTCTGGTGATGAGACGCGGAGCGGCGATGGCGCCCCCACCCCGCGGGCCTCGCGGACAGTGTCTGGCAGGGGGTGGGAAAGGGGCCCCCTTGGTCGCACTATCTCAGCGCGGGGGGGAAACAGGAGGGGGTTGCTGATGCTCGGGGTATAGAGGATCTTTATTATCCCTGGTGTGCGTCTCCACCTCGGCCAGGTCGCGCTGCCGGCCTCCCTCGGGCGTGCAGCTCCCGGCACCGACGCGAGCACCCCCTCGTCTGCCTTCGCCGCTGCCGCGTCTCCACTCTCCGACTCTGGACTCTTCTTTGGACTCTCCCGTTGGACTCTTCTTTGGACTCTCTCGTTGGACTCTTCTTTGGACTCTCTCCAGCTTCTCCAGCTACTGCAGGCTTCGGGCTCCAGACTTCCACATGGCTCTGACTGACGAACACGGTCCTTTTATCCCCCCCGTTGCTTCGCCTTTGACCCCCTCCCTTTGACCTTTCACCTCGCTCCCCATTGGCCCGAGAAAAAGTGGGCGTGAAGGCTTTTTGATCCACAAATTTGCATATATCTATCGTCCTGGAGGCGGGGCCAAATTCGCCCCTCGCTCACCGATTGGACGGCAAAAAGTGGGCGTGTGTCGTTTTTGATCCGTTTTTGAAGCACAAAATCCGTGATTTTGTACACGCTGTTCGACGCGCGCTCTGCATGAGTCCAACACCGGTACCCACAGCGGGGCAAGAACGGTGGCGATGCTACGGTTGCGAGGTGTGACGTGAAGGTCGTGGCGGTTGTGGTGAAGCGGTGTTGTGGTTGGTGGTTGATGTTGTGGTTGTGGTGGTAATCATGGCGGTTGGTCCAAAATAAAGATAGTAAAAGAAAAACGGCTATCCTGAAGAGTCGCAGCTCGCATAAATGACATGTATTCCCACTAGACAACGGGTTTGGGCCTAACTACACATATACTTGCCGAGATACCTCACCTAAGGGACCTGAATGGTGGTTTGCGAATTTGGTAACCACAACAGTATTATAAACCCTGAGGGTAAGTATTATAAACCCTGAGGGTAAGTATTATAAACCCTGAGGGTAAGTATTACAAGTCCTGAGGGTAAGTATTTTAAGCCCTGACGTAAGTATTATAAACCCTGAGTATAAGCATTATAAGCCCTGATGGTATTATAAACCCTGAGGGTAAGTATTATAAACCCTGAGGGTAAGTATTATAAACCCTGAGGGTGAGCATTATAAATCCTGAGGGTAAGTATTATAAGTCCTGAGGGTAAGTATTATAAGTGCTCAGCATAAGTATTATAAACTCTGAGGGTAAGTATTACAAGTCCTGAGTATAAGCATTATAAACCATGAGGGTAAGTGTTATAAGTCCTGAGTATAAGCATTATAAACCATGAGGGTAAGTGTTACAAGTCCTGATATAAGCATTATAAGCCCTGAGGGTAAGTGTTATAAGTCCTGAGGGTAAGTATAAGTCCTGAGGGAAAGTATTATAAACCCTGAGGGAAAGTATTGTGACATCCACGGGACTTGAACAGTCCCGCCAACGTAGAATGAGCCGAAACGATGGAGGCGGTTTATTTGTTTATAACCCAAACATGGCGGTTCTAATCGCTCTACCGCAAACGGGACGAGGAAGGTGGCACGAGTCACTTTTCACTGAGTTGATGATGTTTATTCGTTTTTACTATTAACCAGAAATAACAAGACTCGGCAAGAAGAGGGATCCGGGGCGATTCGACGGGATGGTGTGGGATCGGGCGTGGGGAAAAACACAGACAATTCCAATGAATATACAGATCTCAAACCCTCTTAGGCGCCAAGCACACACGCACACGCACACGCACACGCGCGCACACACACACACACACACACACACACACACACACACACACACACGCACACACACGCACACACACGCACACACACGCACACACACACACACACACACAACGTAGCTATTTCTGGTGGTCAGGCTGGACCGTGGTGTGGACGCAACTGTCCCTGGATCGGTGTCGGACGAGCTGGCATTGCTCTCGTCAGGGGGGCAGGAGAAACCGTGGTGCTGTCGACCTCCTGGTCTTGGCCCAAGTCCGCTCACAGCCGCCAGGGAACCAGTTCTGGCGCCAAGTTGCGAGCAGGAGAGAGAGGCAGGTCCGCCCGCCGTTCGACCCCGTACTCCGAGTCAGCAGAACCCCAGAGCCAACCAAGGTGAGGCACGAGGCTCAGCAAGGCTCCAAGACACGATGAAGAACACGATCGAATCAGCACAACAACAAGGACGCTCTCCGCGCAACAGCCTCCACACCAAAAAAAACACGATCGTTTTGTCCAGATCTTCTTCCTCTTCCTTTTCGACCCCGTACAGAACCTTTTTATCCTCCTGTCCTCGTCACTTCCAATCGAGCCATTTATTGGCCCACCGCCGTCGCCTTCTGCCAATCGTGATCACGGGGCGGAGCCATCCGCTGCACTGTCCTGTGACGTCACGGCCAGTCTCCAGAGAATACCAAAAGGGGTTTACGCAGACACACTTACCCTATCCCGTGTCCCTATCTAATTACGTGACAATTATCATTTCCCCCCTTGAAGAAATGAACATTTACTAGACAACTTATCACCACTGAATTGCTACTTATTACATTGAGATCCTGGTAAACTCGAACAGCATGGCATACCTAATTAAACATCCTAATTACCCTTTGAATGCATACCCCCCCCTCAAACGTAACACTGCCCCCTCCTCTGGTACCGCAGCTCCTGCAAGGTATATCACAGGCGCTACCGTACCAGCCTTAACACTTACTGACTCACACCTAATTAACCTAACGAAATAAAGTAGGAGGGGAAATGGGCAGCGAGTCGCAGCTAACTTACCTATCCTGCTTAATGTACTACCCCCTTATGGCCTTATCCTCGCCTAAACAATCATTCGTTTTTTTTATTTTTATTTTATCACGTGAGAGCACTGAGCGAAGTTGCACTCCATCTTCTGGATCATCGCTCTTGCCCAGCACTCTTCCAGTGATCTGGGGAGGGGAAACAAAAGGTTCCACAAAAACACAACACATACTTTATATTCCTACTCTAAGCCTTAACGACACTATTCACAGGATATTTACACTTGACCGCCTCCCCCAGTGGATGCTAATAGACCCAGCATTACCTGGGGAGCCAATTTTCAAATTTGCTTGCCCCAAAATTATGCGGACATCATGCCCTTGCTGCACATGTCAAGTTGTGCGGGATCGAGTGGGACTCACACATCTTCACAACACTCACACCATGGTCATCATCACATTTCTAGGTCATGGTCCTCATTTTAATCATGCAGGCTGAATCCCGTCGTGGCCGTGGGGTGGGTTACCACAAGATGATGGGGGCATCTCAGGTGCAACTATGCCCACAGGTAAGCTTTAGTCCAACCCGGACGTTTCTCCGCCCCGCTCCCTTTGATTCCCTCCCCCCTGGTAGCCATCAGCTCTAATCCCGTACAACACTCTGGAAGGGGTCTCACTGGCTCCTCTGGCCTTCCTGGGTCGCCAAGGTCCTACCCGCCTTGGTCGCCCAACCAGACCCTCTCCCAGTTGCCTCCAGACACTGTCACCATTAGCCACCAGGTGGTGAATCTCCTTGAAGGGGGTCGGAATTCACGCTCACCGTGAGCTTCAGCAATCCCTGTGGACAAGCACATCATCCCCACCCACAAAACCCACATGACTCCCCCACCCCATCGGCCTTACACGTGACACCTGCATTTCTAACACTTCGCCGACCATGACCTTCCCTGTTACCACACCATGTCCAATAAAAAATCAATGTGTGCACCATACATTTCACTTCTTAACTTAAAACAACTCACACAGCACTTCTCACCCGATCCACGCACCAGCCATTGGACAGCCACTCGTGCCCGCTTTGTTACCAATTACCCACTGTCCCGATTGTCACTCTAAAACCCAGCAGAACTTACAAACCCACGCCAATTTTCCCACAATTCATTTTTTTCCACCAAAGGAGGGCACTTCGCCACAATCTCAGCAGCCGAGCATGGCCGTATATGCTCAGCCCAATCTAGTCTCTCCGACCCCCGACAGTGATCTCCGGACCCGACCTATGAAAGGGCATCTCGGATAGACCTGGCGGTTCAGCAGGAGGATTCACCCTCTCCGAGTCTAAAAGTCCATTGGAGGGTCCCTCCATCGCCGGGTACCGGCAATATCGTTGCATGTGTCCTCTTCGCCCGCACCGGAAACAACTCCCCATAAAAGGCCCCCGTGAGTATCGGTGAAATGTCTCTTCCGGTTCCGGACCCCCTCGGCCATAATCAAATTGCTCTTTTGGCTGGGCTGGACCCCGCCGCTTTGGCACACCAACTACCGAATTACCCCTTATCAAACTTAACAGTTTCTGGCAAATTTCCTGAAACATTTGGGTAATGCCAATTTCTCCCAGCCCCCCTCCCTGATCCTGGATCTCCGCCTGTCGGATCGTCATCGATGGCCTCTCGGGCATCCGACCCGGCCGACTCCACGAGGCCAGCCTGGCTGCGCACTCAGCCGCTCGGTGAACGGTGGGTGGATCCTGTAACTCCACTAGCGCTCGGACCTCAGGGTCAGGAAGAGCAGCTAAAAATTTCTCAAGTGCCAGTCTGTCCCATGCCTCCACTGTAAGGTCCCGATATGCGATCCTGACTGATTGGTAAATGTCCTGTGCCAGCTCCTGCACTGTCTCACCCGGCTTTAATCTGCGGTGCTGGAGCTGGGCCCGCACCAGATCACAGTTTGCCGCGAACCCAAACCGACGGCTCAACGCCTCGCAAATGTGGGAGCTGGTCAACATCCCTCCGCGATCACGTTTAACACATCTGTGGCTGGTCCCCGCAACGTTGCCACCAAATTCCCTGAACGTTCCCGCTCATTCCACCCGTTTAGTCGGGAAATGCACTCAAATTGCGTCAGAAAAGCTTCAACGCTCCCTGACCCGTCGAAATTTACCAGGGGGATCACTTTTACGGTGGCCCGCTTCTCAGTTTCTCCCTTGTCCGAATCCATCCCAGGGATCAAACACCCTTGTGGCTGCGTATCCAATTTCGGAGCCCACTGTGGCCAAAAATGTTTTGTGGTGAGGGTCTCATGGGTCAATTTTGCCTCCTGTTCCAAACGTTGAATGGACCGATTCACCTCTTCCCGCAGGATCTTCTGGGCCCACACAACCTCCTCCAAGGCTCTGTCGCGAATTTGTAGCTGCTCCTCAACCAACCCGGACACTCTACTTACAAAAGACGGCTCTACCAGGCCTTTATCCAAGACTTCATCTTGGCTCATAATTTTATCTTGTTCGTCCAAACGAGCCTCCAATCCTTTTACCTCCTCCGCCAAATTCATCCCTTGCTTCCTCAGCTCTCCCCACTCTTCAACCTGTCGCTGCGTACGAGCATCCACACAGGCACGATGACGTTCCAGGCTTTCATCCACTTTATCAACCCGAATGTTTCTTTGCATCAATTTTATCTACCAATTTTTTTCGTATATTTTCCCCCTCCAATGTAATTTCTACCTTTGTTTCCTCCAATCTATCCTCGAATTTACTTTGTATTTCTCCCAATTTAACATCCACACACTCCTGCATCTCAGTTTTCATTTTCTCCATCTTTTCCCCCAATTCAT
>NC_140967.1:27646127-27681127 GCF_056783735.1 Eptatretus burgeri | reverse complement strand
AGATTTATCCCCTCTCGTGTTCAGTTGTCCTACCCTTCCTTCCCCCCTTGGTTTACTGAAGCTTATGGCGAGGCAGTTGTCCTGAAACAACTTGCCTTTGCCTCATGGAAAGCAAACCCAACTGAGGGCAATCTCAGTTCCTTCCACAAAGCTCGGAACAAGTGTGTATCTACCCTCAGGAGAGCCAGAAAACAACATCTTTCTAATCTCAAGTCTGGACTCTCAAACCTCTCTCCTTCTTCAAAATCCTGGTGGCGTCTAATCAAATCTGTTTCTGGTGTATGTTCCCCCTCCATCCCCTCCCTTACCTCAAATGGCCACACTGCTGATTCCACACGTGATAAAGCTGAATGTCTAAACTCGGTGTTTGCAGCTAAATCTTGTGTCCAAAACCCATCACTTTCTCTACCCACCTTACCCAGTTGCACCCAACTGTCCCTGGACTCTGTGTCCTTTTCTCCTGACAAGGTGGAGAGCTTGCTTTCAAACCTCGACTCAGATTGTCCACCGGTCCAGACGGCATCAGCCCACGTGTCCTAAAAATCTGCTCTTCTGCTCTTGCTCACCCTCTCTCTGTTTGATTCACCCTCTCATTTGCTCAAGGTCATCTGCCATCTGCTTGGAAATCAGCAAACATCACTGCCCTGCATAAAAAGGTGCAAAAACAGATCCCTGCAACGACAGACCAATCAGCCTTCTCCCAATCATCAGCAAGGTTATGGAATCCATCATCGCTTCAGACATTAAATCCTTCCTCTTCTCCAATGGCTTGATTTCCGATCTTCAATTTGGTTTCAGCCCAGGTCACTCTACCCTGGATATGCTGCTTCTGCTCTCTCAACAATGGATGGAGGTCCTCAATGCCAAACAGGAAATCCGAGCCGTATCCCTGGACATATCACGTGCTTTTGACACAGTCTGGCACCCTGCCCTACTCACCAAACTCTCTTCCAATGGTATTCAAGGCCATCTCCACTCATGGCTCGCATACTTTCTCTCCTGTCGCAGTCACCGTGTGGCCCTAAATGGAGTTCTTTCATCCCCTCTTCCTTTCCAGGCTGGAGTTGCTCAAGGCAGCGTTCTGGGCCCTGTTCTTTTTCTGGTTTTCATCAATGATCTTTCCGACTCTCTGGAAAATCCTCTATATCTCTTTCCTGATGACTCCACCCTCTGCCGTAGCATCGGTCATCCCTCAGACCGGCAAGCAGCAGCTTCTTCACTCACTGCTGATCTGGATAAAATCACAAACTGGTCCAACACGTGGAACATATCTTTAAATCCGGACTAATCTCACACTCTCACTATGTCTCTTCGAAAGGACCATTTAGAACCCCCCCCCCATCCACTTTCTCAACAATCCTCTGGAAGAAGTCCTTTCTTTCAAGCTTCTGGGTCTCACTATCTGCCACAACCTTTCCTGGGAAAGCCACATTTCCAACCTCGCCTCCAAAGCCAGTGAACAACTGGGAATCCTCCGTCGTGCAAAGTCCTTCCTCGGCCCACCTGAGCTCCTGACCACTTACAAAGCTTTTGTCCGCAGCCTAATGGAATACTGCTCTCCCCTCTGGGCTGGTGCTCCTGCCTCCCACCTTTTTTGGCTTCTCGCTGTGGAAACCAGGGCATTTCAGATCATTGGCATCTCTCGCAATGAGGCTGAGTCTTTGGGCCTCTCACTCAATCACCGCAGGTTGGTCGGTGGTCTTTCTGTCTTCTACCGTCTCCTCTCCAGCCTCGCCCCCCCCCGCTTTCTCTGCGATTTTTCCCCACCAGATTTCTGCAGGGCACTCAAGGTCCCCCAACAACTCCCTACTGGTAAAACTACCAAAATCACGAATCACTGCTGACCTTCACTCTTTCATTCCTCTTTTTTCCCGCCTTTGAAATAAACTCCCTCACTGTATTCATTCCCATTCTTCCCTCCAGGCCTTCAAAACAGCTGTTCACCACCACCTCTTATCATCCCCCATCCAAATCCTCGATCTTTTCTACCCCCGATAATCCACCCAAGCCCACCTCCTTCAAATTCCCTGCTTTCCTTCCTGAAAGTCCCTGTAATGTCAATCTTCTATTCCCCATCCCATCCCTTCTACACATTTCCTAATGTCTCTGTTCCCCAGTTTTGTCCTTCCCACTCCCGCCCCTCTTTTCTCATGCCCCCCCCCCTTGCTGTGCGTTGTGTGTTAGCTCTCACACGAGTCTTGACAAGATATGCAAAAAAAAAAAGTATTATAAGCCCTGAGGGCAAGCATTATAAGCCCTGAGGGTAAGCGTTAGTTCTGAGGGTAAGTATTGTAAGCCCTGCGGGTAAGTATAATAAACCCTCAGGGTAAGTATAATAAACCCTGAGGGTAAGTATAATAAACCCTGCGGGTAAGTATAATAAACCCTGAGGGTAAGTATAATAAACCCTGAGGGTAAATATTATAAACCCTGAGGGTAAGTATAATAAACCCTGAGGGTAAGTATAATAAACCCTGAGGGTAAGTATAATAAACCCTGAGGGTAAGTATAATAAACCCTGAGGGTAAGTATAATAAACCCTGAGGGTAAGTATAATAAACCCTGCGGGTAAGTATAATAAACCCTGAGGGTAAGTATAATAAACCCTAAGGGTAAGTATAATAAACCCTGAGGGTAAGTATAATAAACCTTGATGGTAAATATTATAAACCCTGAGGGTAAGTATTATAAGCCCTGAGGGTAAGTATTATAAACCCTGAGGGTAAGTATAATAAACCCTGAGGGTAAGTATTATCCTTTGCATGATAAGCCCTGAGGGTAAATATTATAAACCCTGAGGCTAAGTATTGTTGTGGGCCGGGGTCTGGTGGCGAGAATGACCATGAGGTGGGGGAGGTTACGTCGTCGTCTCCCACCAGACTCCCCGGGATTGTAGGCCGTCGCTTTCGGATAACTCAGCGAGCCGGTGGGTCGCTGAACCGACCGTGGACGCCAATATCTCACCCGCGTAGCGTAGGGTCTTTTTATCTAGAACCAATTTACCTAATTAACTATGCAATTTCGACTACCGGTGAACCACGCCCTCGGCAAGTCTTGCTCGAACTGGGTCACTCTACCGACTGCGGTCGAGTTCCAACTACCAACTCCGGTTCGGGTGCAGTCGAGCGGAACTACCAAAGCCGTGCCGGCGAGGATGAACGGATTATCGAGTATAAAAACCCGGTTAAACTCAGATCCAAACCATGCTGGACCATTGCAAGAAAGGAAGGAAACGAACTGGGAACATTTCTGCAATTGTTTTACTCACAAATAAAAAAGACACAGGGCAAGACTTATCGCAGATATGCAAGCAATAATTTACAATGATGGAATAAACACTTAAACAGTTTCTACTTGCAAGACGGGCCCACACACTCAGACGATTTATTGAAAGATCCCCACAGCCAGAGACGGAGAGACGAGCTGGGGAGTCACAGTTCACATGGGTACCTGCATGTTGGAGGCAGGGGGTGCTCCGCGGTGCGGCACCTGTTAATGGTCGTGCGGCTCGGCCCAGTCATGTGCGGGGCTCGTGCCCGTGGAGGAACCCGAGTGGAGCAGTCGGAGTCCCCGGGCGGAGATCAGGGTCGCGGACGGGATCCAGGAAGACTCCACGAACGCCAGCAAATCAGAACCAACGAACGAACCCCCCGCTGAGGAATGGCGTCATCGCTTTTTGGACCTCCCCGAACCAGCCACGAACACCTCCCTGAGGATCGCGTCGCAATTTATCGATGTCCCTCAGCGGGGAGGGGCCTTGGCGAGAGCCACGTCACTGTCCGCCCTGATTGGACAGGGTTCCCACGGGCCCGCCCCTTTCTGGGCAGGGTTTTGGCCATGCACGGAGCCTGCCCCCTCCACGCGTGTGAGGAAGGTGAATGGTGGTGAAGCCGCGATTGTGTGTGAAACGTTTGTGGAAGCCGAGAAACTGGAACTGCGAGATCCAGTCCCGGCAAGTCAGGGTGCGAGTAGCTAGTCGGTGGTGGATCGTGATGGGGGATGAGATGCTTGTTGGTTTGTTTAATGGGCGTTAGATGCTTTGTTAGATGTAATAACCTAGCTAAAAGAACATTGCAACGCACACCTTTGATTCTCCCACTAGACAAAAGGAAGGGACCTGTCTCACCTGTACTTAATGGCATAACTAACTTTGGGACCTGTATGTTTGAGTGCTTATGGTTTCCAGATCCGTAACAGTATTATAAACCCTGAGGGTAAGTATAATAAGCTCTGAGGGTAAGAATAATAAACCCTGAGGGGAAGTATTATAAATCCTGAGGGTAAGTATTATAAACCCTCAGGTAAGTATTATAAGCCCTGAGGGTGAGTATTATAATCCCTGAGGGTAAGTATAATAAACCCTGAGGGTAAGTATTATAAATCCTGAGGGTAAGTATAATAAACCCTGAGGGTAAGTATAATAAACCCTGAGGGTAAGTATAATAAACCCTGAGGGTAAGTATTATAAATCCTGAGGGTAAGTATTATAAACCCTCAGGTAAGTATTATAAGCCCTGAGGGTAAGAATAATAAACCCTGAGGGGAAGTATTATAAATCCTGAGGGGAAGTATTATAAATCCTGAGGGTAAGTATTATAAACCCTCAGGTAAGTATTATAAGCCCTGAGGGTGAGTATTATAATCCCTGAGGGTAAGTATAATAAACCCTGAGGGTAAGTATAATAAACCCTGAGGGTAAGTATAATAAACCCTGAGGGTAAGTATTATAAATCCTGAGGGTAAGTATAATAAACCCTGAGGGTAAGTATAATAAACCCTGAGGGTAAGTATAATAAACCCTGAGGGTAAGTATAATAAACCCTGAGGGTAAGTATAATAAACCCTGAGGGTAAGTATAATAAACCCTGAGGGTGAGTATTATAAATCCTGAGGGTAAGTATAATAAACCCTGAGGGTAAGTATAATAAACCCTGAGGGTAAGTATAATAAACCCTGAGGGTAAGTATTATAAATCCTGAGGGTAAGTATTATAAATCCTGAGGGTAAGTATTATAAACCCTCAGGTAAGTATTATAAGCCCTGAGGGTAAGTATTATAATCCCTGAGGTTGAGTATTATAAGCCTTGAGGATAAGTTCTGGGGCAACCCACAACCAGAACACTCGCTGCCAACCTCACTCCTGTGGGTTGCCCAGATAACTCAGATAGTGGACCACTGGTATGGTCCTCCAGAGGACCTGGGTTTGATTGCTGGTCTGGGTATGTAACTTTTCCCCCACATATACATATAAACGTTTTGGTGTGCTTTTGTGTCCATTGTAGACCCCTCTTGTTTACCTGTGTAATATTTGCTGCAAGTCGAAGTTCCTGGCGATTTCCAGGAAGGATATTTTTTATTATTATTCTTTTAACATCAAGGCACTGGATTCACAGTGTGACCCAAAAATGTGCGGCCTGGGAAAATTTTAATAACTTCAAAATTATCCAATCAAACTTAACAAAAATCTAGAGATCATATTACTCACTCATAGTCAAGATATCATTGAAAATTTCAGTTGTCTACAAATAAATTTGATAATTTTACAATGAAATTACTGATGGCATCAATGTTTGATGATGTGCTCCAAATGGGCACCATTTCACTCAAAGCGGAGGGCCAAGTGTCGATCAAAGTTATTGATGACTTGTATGCACTGTTATCAGAATTCTCTTCAAGCTTTCTTTGCTGATGTTGAGCTCTTGACAGCGATGCCGCAGGGATTTCTTGGGGCTGCGGGCGACTGATTCAGCAACGGCAGCGATATTCTCGGGTGACCTTCCTGGATTTGGTCGGCCAAAGTGGCCTCCGCTGTTTGGTGAATCGATCATATTCAAGACTGTGCGATGTTGTTTAATTTTTTTTTCTCACAAACCTTTGAACTTGAGACTTGCTGGGTGCTTTCCTTGTTGCAAAATGTATGCACAACAGGTGCCTTGTCTGTAAGAACGAATTTGTCCGCAGATAGTTTTCTACAGAAAATGGCTTTTCTTCAGGTGTCCACGACATGGCGTCACATACTGAAGAAACTTGACAGGTACACTCTTCATTAAAAATCCTCTTCTCCAGAACGGCTTGTCAGATCGAGGAGAAACTTCAGTCACATGTTCCCCAAGTTTTGGGAATACCAGGGTGTTCACGAATAAATGTCAGATGGTCTGGCAGCATCAGTGACATGATCTGACAGCTTAGGTCATGTGGTACAGCAGCTATGATTTTTTTGCAGAAAATTTTGAAAAATGAAAGATTTAATGAAAACTACGAAGGTTATACAACTTTTCCGAAGGCCCACGTTTTTGGGTCACTCTCGATTACAATCGTGCCTCTGCCATCGGTCGATAGGTGCAGGTGGAAATGGGGGTATCTATAAAACACTTCGAAGAGTTCGTTCGCCTTCCAACATATTTAATAGCACCAATGAAGTTCATTCCAGAGTTCAACTCATCTATACTTCAACTAAACTATCTCGACCTGTTGATTTAGTTACCATTGCAAATATGCACGATGCCATCTGAGTTCTCGTGTCTCCACCGCTTAGTCAGTCCTGTGCCAGTCAGGTCAGGAATGGGAGCATGCCGCCGAAGCAGCACGTCGCTGCGTCCACTTTCCACCGGTACTCCAGGAGCCTCCGTCTGGCCATCCCCCAGGCAGATGCTTGGCCCATCCCCATCTCCTTGAGATGCTGATGACTCGATCAGCATCTCGAGGAGATGGGGAATGACTCTCGAGTTAAAATCCATTCTTTACCAATCGGGAAGGTGGTTTCAATCTGGATCAAACATTGATGTAATGATACAATCCAAGAGATCATAAACTTCCTTTGGGAACTGCAAAAGAAAGCCTTTTAGTTCAGTGCACTTTCCACAGTTCATTAGCAGATATTCTTTGAGCTTTCTGCATTCTCTTCAAACCAATGAAAAGAAATGCAAATGATCTGTGGAGCATTCTATTCCATCACGACAGGCACTTGTGTAAGTTTAGCAACAGTGGTATATGCAATCATGTTGCAAACTCCCACCTCCTCTCGATCACACTCAACACTGTTTCCACGTCCTGCTAGGCCTCTCTCCACTCGGACTGCAACACCCACCCAAAAGTAAGTCAGCTCTTAAGAAAATAGGGATGTTCTTGTGTCATATTTTTTACACCATCTGATGGACAATGGCTGGAAATCCCAACATAGCAGGACCTGGTTGGTTTGCAGTGTTTCACCCCAAGATAGAGTTCTGCTCAACATAGGATGCTAATTAGCATTGATATGGATGAGCCTTTGAAATCGTTCCCTTTCCCGTTTAACTGGGACATGAAGTACATCTGTAAACAAGGATGACTAGTGAGGAACCCACAGCTCTATTCTCAAAAAGTTTACAGTCCTTACTCTCAGACTAATGAGCAGCAATCCAGCACCTGGAGACAGCAGCATGCAAGGAAATAGGTGCAGCAAAAACAACATGTACAGCATGTTCAACAAAATCTCACAGAAAATTCCATGCAGATGTGCATTTATACTGCATGCAAAAAGCATTATATGTTGTGAAGTTATAACTGTAAAACAATATACAGTATTGACAATTATAATCAAATAGGCCTGGTGCTGGCTTAATGGTTCAGATCTTAGGGTCTTTAGTTGAAGCCCCTATTGTTTTGTTCAAATAACACCAGGTGGGTTGACTCAGCCTGTCATCCCTCTGTCGTTGGCAAAATGAATACCAGCTTACTTGGAACAGGGGGCACTGCAACAGCAGCACACCGATAGAAACTGATGCAGCCAAGCAGCTCCAGGCTGCATACAAATAAATAAATAATAAATAATCAACAAAACACAGGATGTGTGTGGAGCATCTCCAAGTAATGCAATTCAACTCAGTCTATCAAGCAATCTGATTGATTGTGGGCTCAGCATGCAAACAAGTACAAATTTCACTAAGCCACACAATAAAAACGTTTTTGATGATAATTTTCTGAAGTCAGAAAAAAAGAAGAAGGCAATTTCCTGAAATAGCCAGCAAAACTTTCTCTTTTTTACTGCCATCAGAGAACAATGTTGGCAGTGAAGATTACACTTTGCCAGGATCTGTCCAGGTTATGATTAAAGGTCGTTTCAGATGTGGATTCCACCAGTGAAGTTGGGAGGCTGGTCCAATCCTCGATCAATCTCTGAAAAAACTGCTTCTGAGAAGTAGCCGACGTCTGGGCTTGAACAGCTCTGGGGCGTGACTTCTGGTAGAGATGGTAATTGCAGGAATAAAGAAGATTGATGTGGTGTAATCAGTCTGTGATGCGGAAAACCTGTATCATGTTGCCTTGCCTGCATCTGTAAGTTACAGAGTACATGTTCAGGTGTCTCAGTTTCTCTTGGTAGGGAGCGGAGTACATGTACAGTGGCCTGCCTGCAAAAGGATTCACCCCCCCCCCCCATCAGTAATGCCACATTTAGAGGAATTACGAATAATACGTCAAAACAATTTTTCCAAATGATCTTTTTTTGTTCATAACTGATGAGATCAAACTAAACACTGTTATAGTTGAAGGAGGTTACATGTCAGGAATACCTGCAAAAAGAACATGTACAAATCAAAATTCACTGGTTGTAAAAGTATTCAGCCCCTCAGGTCAGTACTTGGTGGAAGCACCTTTTACAGCAATGACTGCTATGGGTCATTTTTGTGTCGGTCTCTACCAGCTTTGTCCAGTTAGATCGTGAAATCTTTGTCCGTTCTTCACGTGAAAATTGTTCTAGTTCTGCCAAGTTTGATGGAGATCGTTGATGAACTGGAATCTTCAAGTCTCGCCCTAAATGTTCAATTGGGTTCAAGTCAGGACTTTGTCTGGGCCACTCAAGAACATTTATTATCTTCTTATTCAAACACTCCAGTGTGGCTTTAGCTTTGTGCTTCAGATCATTGTCCTGATGAAATATGAATTTACTCCACCTTATTTAACATATTAAATTAGTTATTTGTGCCTGTTGTGTGTGTCCTTTGTGACGTCCTTAAAAACAGTAAATTTCCTGTTTGGGAAGATTTTCAATGTTCTTTGACCGACAGGCAGACAGACTAAAACAATTACCTTACTCTGTGCACATGCGTGCTCAGGACAAGATTCTGTACAAGTTGTCAAATTCAGAGCTAAAGTACTGCTAAACTGCACGTTTATCTTCTGAATTGTATTCTATAGTGTTCAAAATATAACCATCAATTGAAATCACCATCATTTTGTGTGCAGCCTGTGGATGCTGATTTGCACCATTGCTGGTCAGGTCAGGTCAGGTATGGGAGCATGCGCCGGAGCAGCGCGTTGCTGTGTTCACTTTCCACCGGTACTCCAGGGGCCTCCGTCTGGCCATCCCCCAGGTAGATGCCTGGCCCACACCCATTTCCTTGAGATGCCAATCAACCTGCTGCAACCACGAGGCACGTGGTCGGCCCATTGGCCTCCTCCACTCAGGAGACTCCCTCGCTGAGAGAATCTGGTGAGCAGGATCAGCTTCAGGAAAACGAGCCACATGTCCATACAGCCGCAGCTGATGCTCACGGACTATGCAGGTAACAAATCTCATTTGAGTCTCTCAGCAACCGCTCGTTGGACACAAAGTCCGACCAGCGATAGCCAAGGATTCTCCGAAGAGACCTGGTACCAAAGGAATTAAGTCTCCGTCTCAGATCCCTGGTCAGAGTCCAAGTCTCACATCCATAGAGCAAGACTGGAATAACCAAGGACCTGAAGACTCGGACTTTCGTCCTCCCGCACAGGTACCGGCAGGACCACACCACATGATCCAGTGAATCCAGGACTCCCCAGGCCCGACCCAGACGTCTATTGACCTCTGGCTCATTGTTCATCAATTAAAAAAAATTGGAGTAGTTTAAAAATCAGATAACTTTATCCTCGAGATACCGTACTTACATTAAGTCGTTTTCATGTCTCGTGACAGTGAAGAGAATTTTGACGAAGAAGCTGCAGTACATTCAAAATGTATGATTGAAAGAAAATCAAAAAGGTCTGAAGCAAAGTGTCAGGCAATACAGAAAATGGAAGTGGAGGCAAACGACCAAGAGATGCATTCCTCAATTTAATTCATAAAACAGGACATGCTGTGAAAACATCCAGTAAAAGACATAAAAATGGAAACTTTTTGTCAGAATAGTGCCAAGACATAGCAAATAACCAAAGGCTCTGCTGTTGATAAGTGCATCCAGATTTAAAAATCCTTACATTCAAGTACTGTATATCACACTCGGAGAGAAGTTTTAAAAATCGATTCTTTTGAAATAACGGTCATTTCACAGGCAGGTTTGACTGAAATATACCACCCACCCCTCCCCCCCCCCCTTTTGCTGATGGTTAACTATCTTGCTAGCAAAGCATGGCTTGCGTCCTGTTGGCTCTGCCCTTGGCAATTGGCATGAAGTGCCTACCCTGTCGCCACGTGGTGTACAGGCCACACAGCCCCTGGGCTTCCCCCCTCCACTGGGCCCTCACACTAGCACAGCCAGGCAGAGCTAGGCTGGACTCATTTTACAGCACACAACACAAATATAATCCAAATACGTCTCTGGATTACCACAGCTAAGCAGGCAGTCTCACCTCTAGCTTATTCAACATGGCCACATCAATCTCCACTTAGCCTTACTTCAAACACTCAGCTAAACCAGGCCCGAAGTTGATTGTGTATTTATCGTTTTGTGTGCTTCTATTCGTCCAGACATAACAAGCCAAGCAGGCCAGTGCATGAGCATGTGGGCAGTGGCGTGGGTCGAGGTAGCAAACTCCTAGTTTGTAGCAGGAGATTAAACAAATCCCTTCACTAAACCACAACCCTCCCACCAAATCCCTTCCCCCTCCATGCCTGAGCCCCTAACGATACCCTGTCAGAATCTGACCCACCATACCCCTACCACCCTCCCGCTCTTCCCCTCCCCACCCACCCATACAAATTTCAATGCTAGCCAGTTCTTTGCTCCTGATCATTTTGATGCAGTCATGGGGGAAACCGGCAACTGTGAGTGACAGCGAGTGGCCAGAGACACAAAACAGCCACATCACAAGTCACACACGGCTTTTGGCACACACATGAATGGGAAGGCCCGAGTGGCACCGGGATGAATCCGTGAACACTAACGGCTGCCCATTACCTTGTTGCATGGCTTTGTGTTTTTTTTTTACTATTTTTGTTCCTAGTTCCACCTAAAACAATTATCTTATCACAAAGAAGCCCTGCGTAAAAGATGGGGAAAGAAGGCGTAAAAGGATTCGAGCAACAGACCAAGTACAAAATCGCACTGAAGAAAGCGTGGCAAGTAGCAACAAGCACCAGAGGCTTAAACCAAAGAAATAGAGGGAGAAAGGATATGTGACAAAATAAGGGAATAAAAAAACAATTTCCATCAAAAGCAGGAGAGGAAAAAAGATAAGGTCCCATCAAATGAAGCCACAGCACAAGCACCTGACTGAGATGAAAAGCAAGAAAATCCATCGCTACGTGATGTCATTCCTTTTTTTTTTTTTGTACAATCTGGTGAGTCACTGAAGCAATGTCACACTGCTTCAGCTATCCGGCCTGTTGTTATAACAATGGTTTCTGAGGACACAGGCAGTGGAGTAGAGGGTTTTTGGAGGACCACAGGTGACCAGGTGGTCGGAGGGGCAGGTTGTGGTGTCATTGCATCAGATGGGGTTGGAGGAGATGTTGTGGCCGGAGAGAGGGGTAGTGCCGGTGAGGTCAGTGGGGGATGTGGGAACTGAGTAGCTTGCACGATTGTTGTGGAGTAAGTCAGGGTGTTTTGTGGGAGGGTATCGGGCTCCACTTGTTGTATATATGGTGGGCCAGTAAAAGTGGTGAGAGTAACAGTATCAAAAGATTCGAAGACATGAGGATTTGATGTGTAGGGTGGAGGCGAAGTAGGGAGGTGAATGTGAGATACTTCTGAAGCGTGAGAGTGGCATTTAGCAGGTGAGGTAGGGCAGTGCATGTCATGAGGAAATGTGGGCAATGATGTTTGACGATGAGGGAGAGAAGGAGAAACGGTTGGGTGAGGCAAGGTAGGAGAAGAAGTTGATGGATGTGGGAGGGTTGGAGAGAAGGTGGGTGGAAGAGACATGGAGGATGAGGAAGTAGGAGGGTGTGCAGCTAGAGGAGAAAGAAGTGGAGGATGAGACTGAGGATATGAGGAAGAAGGAGTGTGAGTGATGTGTGTTGAAGAGATAGGACAGAATGGAGGATGTGGTGAAGATGAGGAAGTGAGAGTTGGAAAGAAAGAGGGCGAGGAAGAAGATGGAAGATGGGGATATGAAGCAAAAGACGTTGACGAGGCTAAAGTAGCCTGCCTAAGTTGTTCTTCTTGTTGCCGATGAGTTTTCATATGTGCGTTTCGACTTTTCACTTTGAAAAACACCCTGTTGAGAAGGGTGGGGAGGGAGGTGCAGAAGGAGAGGAGGGGGGGAGGAGAGGAGGGGGTGAGAAAGTTTGCAATTAAAAAAAAAACTGTAGCATGTGTCATGGGGAATATTATGCAAGAAACAATATTGGGTGGTTTAGCAAAAAAGGAAGGTAAACATGACAATCGTAATATCTGCAGGTACGGTTGGCAGAAACATGGTGACAAATACTCATTCGATTCTCCTACACCAAAACCTTGAAGAGTCTTTACTCATCCCAGGTGTCACAATTTATACTCAATTAATTTATATTCTTTCTCTCAGGTAAAAATACACATAAAACCATGGAAAATCAGAGGTGGGGTTTTATAACTGGTTCGGCATTGTATGACACCACAAAACAAGAGGAGGTATTGAGAACAAAAGCAGATTAGTAAGCACGCAACTATTAATTAAAGCATCTAAAATATAAGGGAGTTCATAGAACACCTCACTCCACACAGTGTTCAGGTATATAAATGAATTAAAATAAAATAATGGTTTTAAAGGTCGTATAAAAAAAAAATTCCACAAGTTTAGTGCCGTTGATCGTCTTATACACCACCTTATTTAACATGTCCAAGTACTGTGAAACTGTTTCTGGAAGCAATAAAAAGGCAATTTGTATTGTCATGTTCAAGTATACAATTCAATTGAAATAAAATCTCCCTATCGAGTACAGCCTGTGGCTGCTGGTTGCATCATTGGTTGGGACGCGGCTATGCCGCTGATGCAGTGTCCCCCTTACAAGTGAACTGGTACTCATTTTGCTGACCTCGGAAGGATGACAGGCTGAGTCAACCTCCTGGTGTATTGATTCAGCGGCCAACGGGACTTGAACTCAGGACCCCAGGATCCCAATCCGCCACCCTAATTACTAAGCCAACACCAGGCTTGAAATAAAAGAAAGACTTTAAAGGTCGTAGAAAAAAAAATCTGGAAGTTTAACGCTGCAGATGGCAATGTCTTATACACCACCTTATTCAACATTTTACACATTAGTTCTTCGTGCCTGTTGTTTGTGTCCATTATGACATCCTTGAACACGGTAAGTTTCCTGTTTGGAATGATTTTCAACCACGCAGGTTTAGTCTCGTCCTTCGGTGCGTCCGTCTTCATCATCATTCGAATCAACTCATTCTTTTATTATTTACCACCAACAACCCATCGCTCACCGTAAACAATTGATCTCTGAACCGGCACCGAATTGCTTCCCCACATTCTTCCTTCCCTGTACTTCCTTATTCTTCCTTCTTGTATTTCACAGGTTCGTGGCACAAAGCACGACGCTTGGTGCATTTGTGATAAAACACAGCGCTTCTCACACGCATGTCCATGGAACGAAGTGCAATACTTTTCCCATACGTAATAAAGTGCGGCACATCTCGCTTGCATGATACAGTGGGCACTGTACAAACGACACTTTCATGCAGAGAGAGGCTAGAGGGCACCTGCGGTGTCTTTCGTAAGTGAGGGGAGGGATGAGGGGCTGTGGTGAAAGTTCCTTTATAAACAGCGGCATTTCCCACAAGCTGGATCGTGGACCCGGCCACATAGGATGTGGACAAATGAGAAATAGGCTCACACGAGAGAGATAGAGAAAGCTATGTCCTGTGAGGAGAAGGCAGCTCAGAGCTGGTCATTGTCTAAAAAAAGACAGATCCTGTGAAGGAGGAAGAAGATGGAGAGGGTACGAAACAGAGTCACCTAAAAGCTTGTCCTATGAGCAATAAATAAAAGCCCAGAACGTGACTTGGTTCATGTGGAGAGTATGACGCAGAGCTTAAGCAGCTTAAGGGGACAGAACGCACGAGAAACAGTGTTCCTGTGAACTTTGCTCTGGAGGAAACGGAGTTGCTTGCCATTGGCATACCAGGGATGTCAGAGAGGACTTGCCTATTGGGTCTGGATGCCTGAGAGGAATTTGCTCAGTTGTTCGAGCTGCCTTTGTGGGAACACGGAACAGAAAGGTGTTCGCGTGTGAGCCGCTTGCTGTTTGAATACCGGGAACACCAGAGAGGACTTGCCTACTTGTTCTTGATGCCTCAGAAATGCAGCTGCATGTCCCATCGCCACTCCACTGCCATCTTCCCCATACTTCCCCCCCCCCTTCCGCCCCTCGTATATTTGGACCGGCACAGCCCCGTTGGGCTGTGTGAAGTGAGGGAAGGAGAAGACCCCACACATACTTTTCTATTCTTCTCAGTTCTTCTTCTTCTCCCCAGATGGAATGATGGCTATATGTCTTTTGTGTAAATAAGATTGTATAAGAATATGTGTTAGGCTTAAATCTGCTCTCCTGTGGCTTTTGCCTGGAATTACTCGCTTTTAAATGATTGCGTGTGTGTGTGTGTGTGTGTGTGTGTGTGTGTGTGTGTGTGTGTGTGTGTGTGTGTGTGTGTGTAAATAAATAGATTGTTGGTTGTTATTTCAAATTTGTCTCAGTTGTCTTTTCCTTCATTGGTCCAACATAGTGTCTGACATAAGTCTAGTTGGATGGGAAGTTGTACCCAACATGATTTGCTCTCGTTAGCCAGTATACACTCACTCTATTGCTTGGCGGTAACCTGAGTGTGTGCTGAGGGAACGGACCTTGGTTAATTTAGTCACCTCCTCAGGTAAACGGAGTCCGATGGATAACCCTGTTTGAGTTTACGAGGTCAATTAACGTTCATGATTGCTTATAGTCCGGGAGCCAACCGATCAAAATTAAAAAAAAATTGCCCGGTTTGCTATAAAATTTTTGTGTTGATTTTCATAAAGAGACACCCTTTGAGTATATGAAAACCAATGTTGGCAATGGTGAAACTCTTGCGCAACAACACAGTCAACACTTTTGCGAGCCCCCTCTGATAACAAAATGTTGGCAAAAGCGAAGATGTAGGATGGGGGTAGGGGTAATTCATATTGTCCTAAAATCATAACCACTAAACCTATATACACAAATGACCCCTCATATTAAAGAGGAGTTCATTTCCTATATCACAATTGGTGTAGATTTAACCTACCTTCAATTGACAAGGTTATATGTCAAACAACAAAAGATTTATGTAACTCAGAAATGCTTGACTATCAATGGGGTCAGGAACAAGAACATACTTTTACATGCCATGGTTTTAAGGAAGATAAAATTAGAAATGGATTAACACAATATTGTGACATGAAACATCCTCTTCAGAGGAAGAGTCACTCTCTGAAACAACTCCACCACATGAACCTCTCTGACCAAGGCATATGCATGTCACTCAGCAAGGCACAGCAGCCTTTTTGCATGAACATCGTTTCAGACATTTGGATAATTTGCACATGCAAGACACCGTTTTGTCTATGTTTGGCTTGGCTGGCTTAGACATGAGAATTGGGACCAGTTTTCCATTGATAAGGGTTCTGCCAAATGTTGTGGCTGGGGGAAGTGCTCGGTCACTGAGATGTGCACGTCTATACAGATGCAATTGATACAATGCTCTTAAAACAAGGAAGTAAAACGCATCTTCTGTTGCTGGCAGTGACCTAAGGTCTAATTTTGAAGAGACAAACATATGCTGCCTGAGGGTATCCAAACAGCTGAACCCTTTTTGGCCATGCAGAGCAGTCCAGTATACTCTGGCCTCATCAATGACACATTCTGTTGCTGCCATTTCACTATCTCTTCCAAAATCAACAAGGTGGGGAAGGTTTCCTATCAGTCCCAGAGAAACCTGTGCCGCTCTTCTTTTCACAGGAACACAGGCATCATCCCAACTGACTGGAAGAGGGGCCTTGTTGTCCCTCTCTGGAAAGGGAAGGGTGATCGCCAAGACTGCAAAAACTACCGAGGGGTGACGCTGCTCTCAGTGCCGGGCAAGGTCTTTGCTCGGATAATTCTTGATAGGGTTTGCCACCATCTGCTTGAGCACCAGTGTCCAGAGCAGTCAGGCTTTACACCAAAGAGGTCAACGATTGACCGTATCCTTGCACTTCGTGTCCTCACCGAACACAGACGAGTTTCGGCAGGGGCTGCTTGCAGCCTATGTTGATCTCTGTAAAGCGTTCGATTCAGTGAATCGGGATGTCCTCTGGAGGATTCTTGGTCTTCGTGGGGTGCCACCGAAACTGATCGATCTGATGTCTGAACTCTACTCTGGTACTGAGAGTGCTGTGAAGTGTGGTGGTACCATCTCTGACTTATTTCCAGTTGTTACTGGAGTTCGTCAGGATGTGTACTTGCCCCCACACTTTTTCAGCACTTGTATGGACTGGATTCTAGGGAGGATGTCGGAGAGATCAAGTTGCGGTGCATGCATCGTTTGGCAATGTCAAGATCTCAGACCTTGATTTTGCAGATGATGCAGTCATCTTTGCGGAGACTTTAGACATCCTCTTGGGGGCCCTCGAGGTGCTGAATGAGGAGTCGGAGCCGTTGGGATTACGGATTTCTTGGGTCAAAACTAAGATCCAGGCTTTCGGTGACATCTTGGATGCTGCTGTCCTGTCTGTGTCTGTTTGTGGTGAGGATGTTGAGGTCGTGGAGAGATTCACTTACCTTGGCAGTGATATTCATGTCTCCGCAGGTTGTGTGAGCCGGAGGTCAATAGACGTCTGGGTCGGGCCTGGGGAGTCATGGATTCACTGGATCATGGGGTGTGGCGCTGCCGGTACCTGTGCGGGAGGACGAAAGTCTGAGTCTTCAGGTCCTTGGTACTTCCAGTCTTGCTCTATGGGTGCGAGACTTGGACTTTGACCAAGGATCTGAGACGGAGACTTAATTCCTTTGGTACCAGGTCTCTTCGAAGAATCCTTGGCTATCGCTGGTCGGATTTTGTGTCCAACGAGCGGTTGCTGAGAGAGACTCGGATGAGATTTGTTACCTGCATAGTCCGTGAGCGTCAGCTGCGGCTGTATGGACATGTGGCTCGTTTTCCTGACGCTGATCCTGCTCACCAGATTCTCTCAGCGAGGGAGTCTCATGAGTGGGAGGCCAGTGGGCCGACCACGTGCCTCATGGTTGCAGCAGGTTGACCATCATCTCAAGGAGATGGGGATGGGCCTGGCATCTGCCTGGGGGATGGCCAGACGGAGGCCCCTGGAGTACCGTCGGAGTGGCCGCAGCGACGCGCTGTTCTGGCACATGCTCCCATACCTGACCTGACCTCTTCTTTTCCCCTTCTGAATGGGTAGCTCACTGTGTCACATCCACACAACACATATGTGCACAGAAGTGTAGCTGCGACATCAAGAGGATTTTCTGGTACTTCTTGCTCAACACTTCTACCAGCTCATGAATAGGTAGGTATTGATTCTGCTGTTGTATCCAGAGTTCTTGCAATGTGTTCAAGCAGCAGAAGTGATATATACACAGCATAATTATGTCTGTATCTGTTGCATGCATAACAGCTCGATGGTGATCAAGATATTCCACACAATACGCAAGATGAGCAATAATCCTTGTGTCTGCCTCTTCATGTTCTTCACAAGGTAAGTCCAGAACTGAACTTGATGCTGATGTGATGGAAAGAGTGTGACCTTTGTTTTCCATCATACTACCAAGAATGATGGTCACTCCATCCGGAATAGCTTCAGGACTCTCACAAAGGGAAGTGCCAATGAAGTTCTGAAGATTTCCTTTATTTCTTGGATTCTTCATGAATAAATTCCAGTCCGGAATTTCTAGACTCTTGGATGGTGAGAATTGTCTTGCCTGGTCTGTCTGGTTTCTCCTCTGCTGCTCATCACCCTTCAAAGTATGGCTATCATCAAAATCATACTGATCACCAATGATGTTGACACAGTTGCACATTTCAGGTTTCAACTGCAGGATACACCTGCTTGCGAAGATACAGCTGGGGGAAGTTCACCAAATGTTTTCGCACCCATTTTTTGGTATTTATTTACAAATGCCATTGTGTCTACCAGATAAACTGTGTATAGGTCACTCTGTGGTAATGATGGCAGCTGTAAAACAACATCCTGCTCAGCTTCAGCAATTAGCACTGCCACGAAATCAGACTCGTTGCCTTTGCGCATTACAACCCCCTGTGCTAAGCGTGGATCAACCTCAAACAGGGATGATGGATAGTCTGTCCACTCATGGGAAAATGCAATCTGTCTTGTGACTGGGTCGGCATCTCGATAGAAACACAGCACACGTGTAGTTGCAGTCTCATCTTGATAGATCCTGATTAAACTCTGTTTCCTTGATGGTTTTGATTTCTTCTGTGAGGAGAAAGTTACCAGCTTCAGTGGTTCAATCTTAATAGAGACCACCTCTTCTGCTTTCATAATGGCTTCCATGCCCTTAGCTTGAGCATGGACCAAGTCTTTTGAAGCATCCTTCTCACTAGTTGCTCTATTGAGCAGAACCACTTGGTTGTTACACTGGAATGGGTTTATCATCTGCTGGCATATCACTTTCTTGATCTCCTCAACATGCATATGTTCTTCTGTTGCCTGCTTCTGTGTTTCTCCATGATGAGTAGATTCCTGTTGGCCTAGATTAGCCATAGACTTTATGTTCTCTGATACAGCTGTGAGAAATGGTGCTGTTTTCACATATTTATCTCGAGCAGCTGGTGCCTGAGATATGCGTTTGAACAGAGATGTCTTCCCTTCATTGTTGTATGTCTGCTCCAGGGCCATGTCACTCCAAACACCATTGAATTTTCCTTTGGAAGAGTGAACTGTGAAGTACCCAACCTGGATCCAGCAAACCTTAACCGAACTGTGTTCAATAGAGTAAGAGGTTAGGGGGGGTAGGGGTAACTTTGGTTGACAAAAATGTTAATTTTCTCTTTAAAAATTGATAGAACTCAATCAAATTTGCTGTTTTAATTAGCCATGGATACCATGTTCATATCACATTAAGAGAAATTAGTATTCTAATGCAGCATCTGCCTATGATAAGAAAAGTTCTAAAGGCCATCTTCAAAAAACGTTATTTTTAAGGCATTTTTCACAAAATTATGTACTTTTACGAGGTTTACTTTCACAAAGGCAATTTTTTTTGTCAGTTTACAATGCACTGATTGAATTCTTACATTTAGTTCACATTTATTTTTCATGAATGTGATTTTTTAATTTTTTTAGAAATTTTATTGACAATTGCTGTTTTATCAAATTTTTCAAATCTTCCTCAAACAAAAACGGCCGCCAAAATTTTTCGCAAGAGCTTATGAATTGCCAACATTGGTTTTCATGAACTGCAAACATATATCTAAACATCCTGGGGGTGTAAAATTTTATAGCAGAGGCTGTAAGGTCCAACCCTAAAACAGCCTCGTACACAGGTTGGCTCCCGGACTATTAGCAACCAGCCTGACCGTGGAGTTATCCGCAGCTGGTGGCCTCAGGACTGGGCATTCGGAAGGAACCCAAGGGGATCCTCTCGTGGCGAACCTCAAAACCCCAGGCCATAACAATATTTTAATTTGTAAGTGCAGGGAGTTAAGTTTTGTGGATCTGATTGATGGCGAGTAAACTTGCATATGTGCGACTATACCAAAACGAAAACAAGAAGTGTGTGAGCTCATCGAATATAGACGGTCTGTAATTCTCCAAGTCACAAATATGTTGAATAAACATCTCCATATGCAGGTTTCAGAAGTTCTCACATAGGTTTTCTGGCAAGCAAATAAGGGGCTTCTAAAAAAAAAAAACTTACAACGATCTCAGGCTTATGGAGGATTGTGTTGTGTGTGTGTGTGTGTGTGTGTGTGTGTGTGTGTGTGTGTGTGTGTGTGTGTGTGTGTGTGTGCGTGTGCGTGTGCGTGTGCGTGTGCGTGTGCGTGTGCGTGTGCGTGTGTTAATTATATCACATGCAGGACAAGCAAACATTATGAGACACAGATGTTATTTTTCATTAATTATGAGGGCACAGTAGACAATGGACAAATGCACATTCGTATTTACGTGATTTGAACCTGGGATCCTAAGCACTTCCTGGTAGGAATGCCAAACAGGCTATGCCAAATTTAGGGAGTCCGATATGGGACAAGCTGGAGCAGTAATAAACATTTTGATGAGAAAGTGTATTATAAATTAGTAATGCAAAGCAGTGGTGAGAAGTTTTTGAATGAAGCTTCTGAATGGGTTGGACTCTTTGGTTTCCCCTGAGCACATCCTTCATGATGCTGTGAGCCTGGTGTTGGCTCAGTGGTTAGGGTGGCGGCTTGGGATCCTAGGGTCCTGAGTTCAAACCCCGTCGGATGCTGAATTAATACACCAGGGGGTTGACTCAGCCTGTCATCCTTCCGAGGTCGGCGAATTGAGTACCAGTTCCAGTGTGTGTACTGGTAGAGGGGCACTGCATCAGCGACACAGTCGCGCTTCAAGAAACGATAGCTACCCTGGCAGCTAAGCTGCTGTACGACCACCACCCTGATGCTGTGACTCTAAGTTCATATTCCAAAACTGCTCTTTAATGTAACATCTACGAATGTCTGTGCAAAATTACATGGTTAACTAGCTCCTAAAGTCCTTGCCTTGGTTGCATTACATGTGCAAGCCCCTCGATGACGACAGACACTTGTTTACACTTTTCTCTCTGATGTACCATACTCTTCACAGAGTGTCGGTGCTGCCGAAGCAGCTTCCTGAGCAAAGGTTATACTGGGTGGTTTTCCATTGCCTTCCCAGCAGTAGTTCGAGCAGGAATTTGGAATTTGCTCATGATGCCGGCGATAGCTCGCCAACTTCGAAAAGGACGACAGGGGTCTTTAACGTCCACCAGCTAAGGTCGGGATTCAAACCCAGGCCAGACAGCTTAGAGGCGAGTGTGCGTACCTCTAGGCCATCGTACCAGCCCACTCTGAAACATACAATGACACAATCAATGTAAAAATGCACAATTAAAAAAAAAATAATCCATGATCTGCATTTCATTCACATCTTCATTAGCATGAAAATGGCACACCATTCGTTTTTCTCAAAAATTACTTGATTCATGTCAAAAGAAAAATGTATTTTCATTAAAAAAAAAACCAAACAAAAACAAACATTCCAGGTCAGGTCATGACACCGAAAGACATACTTTGCACACTGCTTGCATGGAAACGCTTCACTTGACTCCTCGCTGGGTTGCGGGCTCGGCATCAGGCCGAGGACAGGTCGACGGTGACTGCTGACTGGTCGAGGCCGTGGCCTGGCAAGAGAACGAGAGCCAAGGCGAGGGGCCGCGTGCGCACGAGCGTGTCCATTAAGTGCCTGCCTCGAAAGGAAACACTGGCAGAAACAGACCACATCCAATAAGTTGAGTCAAGATGATACAACTGAAAGCCAAACAGCAATTAATGCTGTGAATCAATTGCTTAACCCCGTTTTTCGCTTCGTGTGCATGGGGTAACAAACAGAGTAACTAACAAGCATAACAAAACAGCAAGTAACTAACAACTGTTCCTGCTTAACAGTATGTACACGTAATTCAGGAGACACACAACTCTCTTAGATGCAGGATAAGAGGCAGGTGGCCAGAAATGTGGAACAGAGACAAGTGGGAAGGCAACTCCGCATGCGAGACTCGACACAATCACACAGACGTGTCATCGCACACACCCCTGGTTTTTATTTATTTATAATAAAACTATTGAAATATTTTTTCTTTATAATAAAACATAATAATGTGATCAGATAAAACAGAAGGCTGACAAAAGTTGATTAGATGTACTTAGAATGATAAACTTAAAATCACTCAGAAGAGTAATTGAATGTGGAAGTTGAGCATAACACACATGGATAAACAATGAGCAGGCTATTTGCAAAATCCAGAGCATTTTAAAGATTCCAGAACTGAGCAATGTTTCTGGCACCGCTACAAAGAAACCATAACACTCATAATTTCCGCTTACAGCACTGCAGCCTTGTGCTTGGCAGTGAAAGCTAGCTCCCTCCGAGATTCCAATCCGTGGCTCTCCAGAAGGTGCAGATCCAGCAACTTTAAGATCTCCACCAGCACCATGCTGCTCACAATCCACCTTCATCAGACCCTGCGAAAAAAGTGAGGCAAAGAAAAAAAAACACCGGCCGTTTCATTCCAACGACTGAAGCATCACTACTTATGACAGTCATGGTTCATTCATGCAAATCATATTTTTGGGGAATTTTTTTCTCTCTCTTCGGCCAGGGTGGTGGTGATAGTTCACCTTTTCTTTTCAGTTTAACAGACACCACAGGATATTTAACATCACCAACTAATGCCAGCAGACGTAAGGCCCAGTTTAACGTCTATCCGAGGGACGGCATATACAATGCCTATAGAAAGTCTACACCCCCTTTCAAAATTTTCACCTTTTGTTGCTTTATAGCCTGGAATTAAATTGCATTAAATCAGACTTTTTCCACCTTTATTTACACATCGTATCCCACAACTTCCAAATGAAAAACAAGTTCTACAAATTTAAGAAAATTAATTAAAAATACAAAACGAGAATATCTTGGTTGGATAAGTGTCCATCCCCTTGAGTCAATACTTGGTGGAAGCACCTTTGACAGCAATTACAGCTGTGAGTCTGTTGGAATAGGTATCTACCAACCTTGCACACCTTGATTGGGCAATATTTGACCATTGTTGGGGACAAAACTGTTCAAGCTCAGTCAAGGTGCGTGGGGAGCATTGATGGACAGCAATCTTCAAGTCATGCCACAAATTTTGATTGGTTTGAGGCCGGGGCTGACTGGGAACACTCAACCAACATTTATCTTTTTATTCCTTAGCCACTCCAGTGTATCTTTGGCTGTGTGCTTCAGGTCGTTGTCATGCTGAAAAGTGAACTTCCGTTTCAATTTCAGCTTTCTTGCAGTGTGCAGGTTTTCTTCAAGGGTTTTTCTGTATTTTGCTCCATCCATTTTCTCTTCAATCCTGAGAAGTGCCCCAGTCCCTGCTGATGAGAAACACCCCCATAACATGATGCTGTCACCACTATGCCTCACAGTGGGGATGGTGTTCTTTGGGTGATGCGCTGTGTTGGGTTTGCACAAAATGCAACGTTTCTGCATTTAGGCCAAAAAGTTTCATCTTGGTTTCGTCAGACCACAAAACTTTTTGCCACATGGCTTCAGAATCTCCGGAGTGTTTTTTTGCACACCTCAAACGTGACTCAAGGTGGGCTCTTTTTGAGTAATGGCTTCCTTCTTGCCACCCTTTCATACAAGCCAGACTTGTGGAGTGATTGGTATATTGTGGTCACATGCACACAGTGACCAGTCTTTGCCATAAAGGCCTATAGCTCTTCCAAATTTACCATTGCCCTCTTGGTGGCCTCTCTGATCAGTCTCCTCCATGCTTGACTATCAAGTTTGGAGGGACGGCCTGATCTCGGCAGGGTCTTGGTGGTACCATACGCCTACCACTTCTTAATGATTGTCTTGACTGTGCTCCAAGGGATATTCAAGATCTATGAAATATTTTTATACCCATCCCCTGATCTGTGCCTTTCCACAACTTTATTCCAGAGATCTTTTGAAAGCTCATTGGAGCTCAAGGTTGAGTCTTTGCTGTGAAATGGACTACCCAGCAGAGGAAACCTACAGGAACAGCAGATTTTATTCTGAAATAATCAGAATCACTACAGTTTAACACAGGTGGAGGCCAATTAACTTGGTGTGTGATTTTGAAGGTGTTTGGTTACACCTGAGCAAATTTACAATTGCTATTATAAGGGGGGGTGGACACTAATCCAACCAAGATATTCTAGCTTCGTATTTTTAATTAATTTTCTGAAATTTTTAGAATTTGTTTTTCAATTGGAAGTTATGGGTTACGATGTGTAAATAAAGGTGGAAAAAGTATGATGTAATGTAATTTCATTCCAGGAAATAAGGCAACAAAAGGTGAAAATTTTGAAAGGGGGTGTAGACTTTCTATAGGCACTGCACATTTACATAATGCCCTGCCTGCGAAACACCAGGATGACAGTTTATTGCTGAGCCGAGATTCAAACCCAGGCTAGACAGGTCAGAGGTAAGTGAAGTCAAAATAAACCAGGAAAAAATTGGAGAAACTTACACCACCAAGACCGGATGATGTAAGAAGTTGAATTATAGCTTGTGTTGGTTTCTTCTCAGCACAAGGTAAGCTTAATTGCATCAACATCAGAAGTGATCAAATTTTGTGTGATCACTGAGCACAGAATCCCCCATATTGGATACCTAGTTGACCAGTTAACAAGTCACAATCACTGTAGATTTTAATAGGCCAAACATAATTCTTCGTTTTGTTAATTAAATATAATAACCATCTTGAGGGGGAAAAAGCAAGCTTATTTTACATTCAACTGCTCACAATTCCATTTAACATCATACATACAACCATTCCCAAACATATTTGTCTTGCACGTCACACCTGTGTCGTTATTTACTTTTCATTACTAAAACCAACAGGATTAATTTTGCAACCTTGATGAGCTATGGCCCAAATCCCATTGGCAAGCTCTATGGCTTAATTCCTGACAGTCAAATAGAGGTGAATACAGCAGAGTCAGTTATTGCTCGAATTTAAATATTCCTGCAAGAAGATATTTCTTGTATATTTAAACCAGGTAATAGGCATCCACAACCATCCTTGACCATGTTGTGGAACGTCAGCCAAGGCCCTTGTGTGAATGAGATGAAAAAGGACTCCACTAAAAATTCCGATCAACACAAAATTCAGGATAATACTTTAGTGCTCATTATCTTGTATGTTGTTGATTGGGCCACATCACGGACATGCCGCATAAGATAGAGATTCAAAATGGTGCAAGCCTAATTTTCTTGAGCTTGAGCTGAGAAAAGCGTTCACACAAATAGAGCCCAAGCTCATGTTTCTTTCCGGTCAATCGTTTTCCAGCAATTCCTGGAAAATGATTCGGGATTCCTGCCTTTTCCCAGTTTTTTCAGTTTGACCTCAGGAAATTTGGGTGCGAACCATCTGTAGTGGCAAATGTAGATACGCTTGCACTTGTGCAGTGTGCTCTGTACACTTCCATTCCCAACAATAAGGAAAGACTCATCAACTTACATTTTCTTGCTTTCAAAGCCATCCCACAACCAAGTTGACTGAATAAGAAATGTGTGGAATGGTAAAAATTACATAAATGCAACCAGCGTTCCAAAAACATCCATTTTCTGCAGGCATGGATTGCAGGGTTTCATGGAGCAGGAATAAACAGCTCCGACCTCACTTTGCTCACCCCCAGCCAAATAACTATTTACTGGCAGTCAGTTGTGTACACGTGATGTTTTAAGAACATCGACTTGTCATTTTACAATTATGGTCTAAGCCTACAATCTGACATTGACATTTTGTAAGTGGCCAATTTAATAGTTTATCAATAACACATCTCCGATGCACCAGGCACAAAAACTCCAGATGTGTTGTTCTTTGATGCCTTAAAACAAAGTGGATTCGCCAAGAAAAGCTAATTCAAGTTGGATAAGGGGGATCACTCTTGAGAAGAAGTTCCAATCAGATGAGCCTAATGGTGCAAAACAATTGTCTTTTTACAAAGTTTACAACAAGAAGGTACTCACTAAAGAATGCAAAGTTTTTGGTTTCTATCGTTCAAATTACCACTTATAACAGCCAATAGCATCACTCCTCTTGCCCTCTTTTCCCTTAGTCTTCCCCGAACCACCCAGGTTGCAGACGTTCTTCAAGAATACAACATGTGGTTAACCTACCCAATTATAAGCTGAACACTTGCCTCCTTCATCCCTCTATCATCCTGTCTGTCGAACAAACTCCTTGTGTCTGTTGTCATGTACCTCTCATCGCAGTCCTTTCAAGAGTGCTGCCCAGAGTTGCCTCATGCTTTCCTTCCATACGCACCCCTGCTCTCTTCTTTTCTCACTGACCCACTCCCTTCCATACCCCTCTCTTACATTCACATGCAATGTCTTTGTCTCCCTATTCCCCTTTCAACCTTTGTCAGTCTGTGAACTTGCTTTCCTTTGTTGTTTAGCACTTCCAGAAACCTATATTTTTGCATCCCTATAAATAGAGCACAGAACTGTATAATGGCATTTCGATCGCTCTTTAGGATGAATGTATGAGTTGACTGAATTGGAAACATTAGAGATCGCTGTCACAAGCTGCTGTCAGATGCTGGAAGGCAAAAAAAAGAAGATAAAACAAATGAAGAAAAGATAACAGTGATTGAAAACAAAATAAAACTAGAAAGCATCTGAAAATGGAAAGTCTGTCCACTTTGTATTTGGGCTTCTTCTTCTGTATGCTGAATGCTGACCTTTGACCTTTTGACTAAATTATTAATTTGTCTTCTCCATATTCTCATACTAAAGATTTGTTAAAAAAATTTGATGACAAAAGAGCAACTGGTAAAAAAAAAAATTACGGCTTACAAAAGCTCAAATGATAATTAAAATTTCAGGTCCATCCATCCATCCATCCATTGGGACCATACTCTGTGCAGAGCGTTGGTGCTGCTTAAGCAGTCTCCTTGGCTATTGGGCACAATCCTGGACGGGTCGCCACTCTGACACAGGATACCAGCATGTTGGCACTCATTTTGCCGACCTCGGAAGGATGACAGGCAGAGTCAACCCCACCTGGTATTAATTTAACAGCCAAGTGGGAGTTGAACTCAGGATCCTAGGATCCCAAGCACACCACCCTAACCATTAAGCCAACACCAGGTAAAATTTCAGGTCAATTGGATGAAAATTGACAATATTATGTGACACTGACCTTTGACCTGTTGACGTTTTGACAAAATTAATTTATCTTCTCCATATTCTCATAATAAAGATTTGTTGAAAATTTTATGACAAAAGCTCAAATGGTCAGGTTACAGCCCAGACGGACACACACACACACACACACACACACACACACACACACGCACGCACGCACGCACGCACGCACGCACGCACGCACGCATGCACGCACGCACGCACACACACACACACACACACACACACACACACACACACACACACACACACACACACACACACACACACACACGTGACTGCAAAACCCTGCCTCCTGCTGCATGGGGGAGGGGCTAAAAACCTGTCATCAAGGAGGTATGCAGTCATAGGCAGGCAATTATCATAGCAAGACATTCAATACTGTTAACTTTTTTTCTTGTTTTTGCTTTCTTGAATGACTGCACCGACAGCTGCTTTAACAAAAAAAAATAGTCGAAACTAAAAGTGATATTACACTTACAGTGCAAAAACTGAGAAAACACTTTCTCTTAACACGCAAGTCCAGTTAATTCCATGAGAGCTTCTGTTATAGATTGGTGTAGATTTCCTTCTCATGTGCTGTTTTCGTACTCCATTTGATCTCAGTCTTTATCATCTGACCAATCATGTCACGGAGACACTGCGGCACAAGAGATATTAGAAAGTGAGTTTACCTGTTCTGCAGTAGCAAGGCGGGTTCCATGCCTGCCATCAAGGCGCAGGAGCTTTTTGCAGGTGTAGTAAAACTCAACGCACTGAGCTACAGTCTTTGAGCCCACCTGGGTGTTAGGTATATGAAAAGACGGGAAGAGCAGACATGTACGAGACACATTTGGAAGATCGTTATAACTCACAACACATTTGAGGTCTGGTTTGTGTGCTGAAGCGGTGGTGTACCTTGGTTGGTGGTTGACTGCAAAAGAGCATATTTCCACAGTAGGAAAATTTTTGTGGAAAGCTAATTCTAGAACAAGTTCACAGATAATATTTTGGCACGTGTGTGTGGCATATTATTACTTATTACACGTATGCACACAGCATAGCATAGCTGTCACCATGTTAACTGTAGGACTCGTAAACTTTTGTGAAGTACAAAGACGTCTGGAGACTTGCAAAGTTGGTTCACTCCCTCAAGAAGACAGTGCCTGGACTACCTGATGCAGAGATGGCTGCGACACCGACTTTTGATTCAGCGACTGAAGAAGTCGACGTGTAACTAGACCAAGAGAACATTGATCTGTCAAGTCGAAAGCATGAGAGAGGAGAATACAACCACTATACGTCAAGATGGATCACTATGCCACAGAACACAGGGTCAAGAAAGTGACACCATTCCTAAAAGCTACTGGGAAAGCTTGTGAATGACGGTACCGTTCGAGTAATTAAGAAAGCCTTCCTTTGCGAGGAGGAATTGAGAAAGGAAGCAATGCCTCAAGAATAAGAAGAAATTTGAAGCATTTATAGTTGCGTTCTTGAGGTTCTGCAATATGCCATTAAAATTTCCTACTGTGAAAAATTTACTCTTTTAATTTTGAGTGAGTGGTAGATTAACTCGGTAGTGGTGTGCTTCGATTCCGTGAAGAAGAGGGTCAAACTGCAAGCCGTTTCCCTGCTAATTTACATGACGGGCATTAAGGCAAAGTAAACTATCCTTCAAAGGGAACATTCAGCCAGCTATCAAGTAAGGTAAACCCTTAAATATCGCGGGGGATACGTTCCTGTCAAATGATGCGATATTCAGAACCGCGATAATTAAAAAACAATTTTCGATGGGAATAAGGGGTTTAGGTTCTTGGGCTTCGAGAAAATATGGAGGAAGGTCGGCGGCAGCCAAAAATGAACATCACAATAGAAATTCTCAAACATGTAAAATAAATACGAATTGGCCTTATGATGAAGTCCCCTGCTGCGATGAGGCAGATTCAACATTCAAAAGCAGATTTAACTTGCCCCTCGTCCACACCATTCCTCCCCTATTAATCTCTTAAATAGCTTTCCTTTGTAATCTGTCCATGTGTATCATGTATAAATCCTTCTGCAGCCCCATAAACCAGCGAATAAATAAAATTAAAAGAATAATTTTGTCTATCATTTTACACTTCGGCGACATTCCATTAATAAGTGTTTGAGAGAAACAACAAAATGTGCGAGACAACCATGACGGCTCAGCTGAAAAACCACAATTGGTTGAACTTGAACACACGGTAACTAAATCGGTACGAAGAGGTTGCCCATGAATGGTCAAAAGCGCGATTTTTCAAACTCACGATATTTAAGGGTTTACTGTATTCATATGTGGACAATAATCCTCTAAACCTCTAACATGGCAGCGAATAATTGAATTTTAACTTGTCATAATAAAACTTTTCTCAAATCACTTTACGTACACGTCATGCAATGTGAGAATTTGCTGCAACACGTACCACTTTCTGCACAAGGAAGAAATCTTTGTCATGTTCAGCTATGCTGGCCAGGAAGAGACGACGCTCATCGGGGCTCCAGCTGTCCGAGCCTGGCTTACACAATGACAAGCAATGTCACACAGAACCTCCCACTGACTCGCAACATAGTGGACATCCAGACTGAAAGACTCTGTCACACCAGGCACGGCACATACAGTGCTTTGCTTACACCGTGGTAAGCGTGTGCACAGCCCATGAACTATAGACAGCAACATCAGCATCGATCTAAAGATTCAGTCGATCATAACTAGTCCTCATCATCAACAGCAAGAGGAGAACATTAAAAACCAAGCCACTCTGACATTTTCCTCTAAAATGCCCTGCATTTGCCTGAACCTTTGCAAGTTTTGTGTTTTACCAAAACTGCCATCTTTGTTCGCACCATTTTAAAGACACCCAGACATAGTCATTCCAAGCAAGGTGCTGAGATATTGTGGTGCGCTGATCCACAATCAAGTCCAGATTTTAAGTATAGAAATAATATGTTGTTCCCCCACGTGCAGAGAAAAGCGGAGTTAAGCATTTGGTTCACTCTGTCTGTGTCTGTCTGTCTACAATCGAGGAATCACGTAATTTGAATTTAATTTTATATTTTGAACACGAGAACACGAATCGGAACATGAATTCAAACACAAACCTGCAGTTTAACAGTACTTTTGGCTCTGAACTTGGCAAATTGTACAGAATCTCGTCTCGAGCGCACAAAGCTATTGCTTCAGTTTCCCTGTCTGGAAATCAAACTATATTTAAAATCATTCCAAACAGGCAACTTAATGTTTTTAGGGACGTCATAAAGGGCACAAACATAAAACAAGAATAACTAATTTAATGTGTTAAATAAGGTGGTGTAAAAGACGCTGCATCAGTGGCGGGAAATTTCTCACTCAATGCTTTGTCCGGTTTTTTTTGTTTTTCCGACAACCTTTAAAACTATTTTATTTCAATTGAATCATACATTGGAATATTGTAGAACACAAATCACCTTTTCGCTCTTATAAAAACCTTCAGTTTAGCAGTACCTGGGCAAAATGTTGTGCTGTCTTGACCAATTAAATTTGTCGCACGCTCTGAGGGCGGAGTAACAGCAAGATTCAAACAAAAATGGTGGTGCCTAATGATGCAACCACAAAGCTAACTTTGTCCAAAAGATCTGTTTGTTTAGTTCATCATTTCCTGAAAGACTGTTCCAAAATCGTCAGTTTCTTCAAGAACAGTTGGCAGAAGGTTCAGCTCTGGACTGTTCCGTTTGTGCCATCGGCTTCATGTGGTTACCATCACGCCTCTTATTCAAAGTTAATGAACAAAGATAATTTACATCGTGCTCAGAAAAGCAAAGCAAGAGTTGAAAAGACCCTTCCCATGTCCTTTTTCTCAAGACTGCATGGGGAGTAAGGTGTTCTCTGAACTTTAGCTGTTATAGGTGGAGCATTCATTCTTTTCTTTTTTTTGTGAATGGAAACAAAATAAACCTCATCATGTTCAGCAGTTGTTTCCAGATGATTGTGGGAAGAGAATGGAGTTTTATTTGTTTAAAATTTTTTTTTTCCATGTTGGTAGTTTTGTCAACAGGCAAAACTGCCATTACAGGTCAGGAAATGATCCAGAAAAGAAAGTCAAAGAAGGCAAAGTCGACCTTTATTTGGTGCAAAATGACTTTAACCCTTACCACTTCGCCATCGGAGACAGATCGGTGGACTCTCTGTCTTCTACCGCCTCCTTTCCGGTCTTGCACCCTCTGCTCTTTCCATGCTTTGAGCCTTTCACCCCACAGGTTTCTGAAGGGCTCATATGGTCCACCATCAACCCCGTTCTAGTGAGACTACCAAAATCCAGGATCAATGCTCACCTCCACTCATTTGTTCCTCTTTTCCCCCACCTGCAGAATCCTCTTCAATCGCATTCTTCCCTCCAGGTCTTCAAGACAGCTGTTCACCACCAACTCAGATCATACCCAATCCAAAACCATGATCTTTTCTACCCTAGTTAACCCCACCCTAATCCCTCATCCTTCCAATTGTCCAGTTTTCCCTCCTTGGAGTTTCCTTCTGTCTCCATCTTGTCCACCGCATGCATCCTCGGTGTCCTTCTTGTCCACCCCGTGCATCCTTTGTATCCATCATGCATATTTTGCATCCTGTTTTTGTCTGTTACATCCTGATCGGTTCGGTGTACTAGCTCTTCCATAAGCCTCGACTACGTATACAAAAAAACCCCAATTCATTGCACTTTAATCCTTCGCAATACAATAACGGGACAGAGATACTCGACAGAGATATAAAGGGACAGAGATGCTTCAAAATGTTCTTCCAAAACCTCAGCAATGTGAGAACGCAGATGAAACTATTTTGATGCGAGATGGTGCCCCTCTGCACTTCTCGAATTAAGTTCGTAATTGGTTGGATTCCCACTTTCCACAAAGATGGATCCAGGAGTCCTGGTTTAACACCCATGGATTTTTTTTTTTGTGGTGATGAGCCAAAGAAAAAGTGTATGCCAGCAATCCAGCTAACTTGGACAAATTAGAAAGTTCTATCCGCAATATTTTTGCCAATTTGCCAAAGGGGTTTCTTCAGCGTTCAGTGGAAAATATTGGCGAACAATTGAAAAAAAAAATAAAAATAAAAAAAAAATGTGCTGAGAACACAGGAGCTGATGTTGAAATTTAAAGTTCACAAATTAAAACAGCAATTAATGGGCTTTTAGGAAAAATATTTTTGGTGTTTTATTTACAATGTGGTATTTCCATATTTAAAATAGGGGCTTAATTATGGATCACCCTGCACACAACAGCTGCAACTAGTTAATCCCAAACCTACAAAGTGTCCTCACTGGTCACATGCACAGTATTGCTCAAAATCAGGAATTGTTTCCCTCTCCAAAGGTAGAACAACAGTTACTTGCCATTTGATTGGACACATAATACAAAGGATGCCAGACATAAGGAAAGAACAGTTCACTCTGGAGCTTCTGGAAAGTGTATGTATGAAGAAGATTCTGCAATTATCTCAATTCCCATCGTCTTAAACCAAGCATGTGGTCTATAGAAGGGATGACTATCATGTTTAACCTTGTTCTTTAAAACTATGTGCATGTCTCTACGCAAATTATTTGCTTATCTGGAATTGGAATTCCAGATAAGGTATTGTCATCGTGCAACGTCCATCAGTCCGTCCGTCCATCTCCTATTTCGACTTCTCTGGCCAAACCACTGGGCCGATCCGGCTGAAATTTGGCAGCAACGTTCCACTCCTGACTGGTAACAGGGATTGCAAACCTCGTTCCGATCACATGACTAAGTAGGTCAAAATGGCGGGCTTAGTAAATTCCTTCAAAATTCTTCTTCAGACCCACCAGTCAGAATTCTACCAAATTTGGGTTACAACATTAGGACAGGGTCGTGATGTTAAATTGCTGAGGTCATGCCGATCACATGACTGGAAGTGTGTTAAAATGGTGGACTTCATAAATTTTTGGGAAACTCATGTAAATTCCATCATAAATCTTATTCTCCAGACCCACCAGTCAGAATGCCACCAAATTTGGGTTACAACATTCGGCCAGGGACCAGATAAGCTCCAGGTGCAGCGGTCCTTTTTAAAAAAATTCTATATTTGTCTCAAGCTGCTCTTGGAGAGCCTTGTAGCTATATCATATTTGGGTCAAGGACATTAAGAAACAATGGACAAACCAAAACAGTATATGTTGTTTGAACTAGGGGCCAGCAGCACGAGGTAGGTGTTCAGATGGGAATTCCAAACAGGACACCCAAAAAACACTATAGAAAATAAATACTTTTGGGGACAGAAAAACTTTAAAGCAATAAGGAAATTAAATGAGGCATTCATTTTGGTGGTAATCTTTATCCATCGATCCATCTTTGACGATATTTTGTTTTCCGAGCATGGGTTTACTTTACCCATGAGTCGCGATTGTTTCCGTGGGCGAGAACAAAGTTTGGACAGATTGTGAATCTTTATCGAACTTGCCTTGGGTACCGGCAAACAACTGCTTACTCTTTTCAAAAGGCACCGGGTGATCTTTAATGTCTACTGGCCAATGTAAGCAGATGCGGCACAAGGCCTAAGATCCTCGAAATGATGGCACATTAATTGACGTGACGTTGTCTGCAAAGCACCAGGACGACAGTTTCTAGTCAGGTCAAGAATCAAGCACAGACTACACAGCTTAAATTAAGCAAATATGTTGTCTGAGCTCTCCAGTTATCCTGTAATCCTTCTCCCTTTGACAAAATTTCCAGATGATATCTTACATCATAGAAATGTCTAACAGTCTTCATATCAAGATAACTCTTTAGCGACTCTGATAAGTCTGGTTGTGCACATGCTGCAAACTGAGAAAACGTTGTTTATACCAAGAAAATGTTCACAAATAAATCAGATAACCCGGCAATCAGTGCAGCTATCAACATTATTTAGTAACAGTAAATGCATCACCATAGACTGACGATAAAATATCTCTTCGTGTTCTTTCAGCAGTGTCGGCAGTGTTGCAATGTCAGGACAAATTTACTCGCACAAAAATTTATTCAAGCAATGACCATGAATGACGAGACATAATAAAACAAACTCAAAAATATATATTAACGTGAATGTGTCGATGGCTATGCCTCCACCGGTGTTAGATGTCAACCCACTGTTATGTTTGATCTCAATTGAAGGTCACATAAAAAATAAAGGTAAAATGAGAGAGAATACGAGAGAGAAAAGAGATAAGTAGAAGAGAGAATACATCAGATGCTTCTATCTCGAGTTATGATCTGCAGAATGATTTTCAAAGGGCACATGACCTTTGGCCTATTGAACTCAAAATCGAATCAGTTAATAGTCCTTACCTGTGCCAGGTTTGGTTGAAATCCCTTCTGTGGTTCACTGGTTATTGTGCTTACAAAGATTTTCAATGAAAGGTCATATGACCATAGACCTTTGACCTTTCGAACCCAAAATCAAATCAGCTCGTCTTTACATCATCGTACATATTTGTACCAAGTTTGGTCAAAATCCCTTCAGCGATTCACAAGTTATCTCGATAATGAAAACTTGCTACACACAGATGGATGCACAGCAGGATGAAGAACACAAAAACAAAGCCGTCGGCTGTGGAGCCTTCGACTCCAGAAATCATAATGCCTCTCCAAGCACTGCACCTGGACCACAAGGATATCCAGATACCCCATTATTAAGCACTGCCATCTGGTCGACAATAGATTTAAGTAGTAGCATTACATTTAGTACCTGCGTAGTGGTAGCTGTAGAGAGGGTGTTCAGGTGTTCTTTCTACACCATGCAGCAACAAGATTTCAAGTGCTTCCTGTATGGCGGAGCACATGTACAGACACATCTGAGCATTCAAACATGCAATATAGTGTTTAAAATTAATCAGAGTTGTGCAGTGTAGCACAGTGTGATGCAATTTCCACACCAGCATGTTGCCGACAGCTTTGTG